>NC_091752.1:47584165-47684165 GCF_043380555.1 Nothobranchius furzeri
AATGAAACTAAATAGGTAAAAACAAATAGAACAAATAAAAAAGATGAAAGCATAAAATTAAATAAAAATCTAAGTCTGTTTTAAAAACTTACTATAAAGATGTTCCACACAATTAAGAGTAACCACACAAACTTTTCAACCAGTGTTTCCTTATACTGGACAAATAGTGACAACTGCTCACAGCAGGATCAGTGATTGCTGAAATTATACTGTTGGCAGAGCTATCCAGTCGTTCTCTAAAAGTGAATACTAGTTTTCTTAAAATAGCTTTAAAAGTGCAAATGCCTGCCGTTACAAACATCTGACTGGCACTGCCCCCTCTGGGTATTTTGAGTATGATTCTTAAGGCATCGTTGTATGCAACTTGCAGCTTATTCATGCTGCTTTGATTGTAGGATGACCACAGTTGGGCTGTGTAGAGCGGAGTACAATATGCTTTAAATAAAGCCACCTTAACTGGAGGTGAACAAAAACTAAACGTACGTGTTATAGTATTAGCTTGTGCATACAGCTTACAGCACTGTCTGTGGATGTCAGCATCATCACGCATTTGATCGGTTATAAAGTGGCCAAGGTATTTCACCTTCTCACACACATTAAGATCACTATTAGACAGTTTGAACACAGGAAAGTTTAGCTTTTTATCCTGATTGGTTCTACATATCAAGATAGCACTTTTAAGAGCATTATACTGAATATCGTACTGCACACCATATTCAGAACAGATATTTAGGAGCTGCTGTAAACCAGCACTACTTGGACTGAAGACCATCAGGTCATCAGCATACATCAGATGGTTGATCAAAGTTGTACCCATCAAACATCCTGTGTTACAGGATCTCAGCTGCACAGACAGATCATCAACATACAAATTAAATAAAACAGGAGACAAAATTCCACCCTGCCTAACACCATTACTAACACCAAATGGTGCAGAGATGCTGGCACCCCATTTAACCTGTATCATCTGATGAGCATACCAGTAAGACAGGATTCTCACAATAAACCCAGGGACCCCCCTTGCTTTAACTTAATAAAAAGTTTTCTGTGGTTTACACGATCAAAAGCCTTAGAGGCATCAATAAAACACATAAGGACAGAAGAATTTCTATTTCTGTACCAGTTGACCATTTCTTTAAGTGCGTATATACACATGTCAGTACCATGTTTTGGCTTAAAGCCAAACTGATTATCCAAGGAACTGAGGTACACAGTGACTCTATCAAATATGATTCGTTCTAAAACTTTAGATAAAACACTGGCTAGAGCAATCGGCCTATAATTATCCATACTGGTCACCTTCCCTGATTTGTTCTTAATAACAAGCAGAATTGCCATCATTGAGTCTGGTAGTTTGCCATGAATCAAAAACCCTGTAAAACAAAGAGCTAAAAGGGGAGCTAGTCTTTGGCTAGCATATGTCAAATGTTCTGCACTAATGTGATCCAGACCACAAGCCTTATGGGCCATTCCCATCTGTATCGGGTCGGCCCGGGCCGGGTAGCCCCAGTCGGCCTCAGCCTGGCCCAGTTGATTCCACGCATCCTTGCCTTAAGCCCATGTGGGCCGATTCTACCCACCAATCAGAGGCTTGCTCTAATGGAAGGTGTGAATTTGGGTGTGTTGGCCCTGGTCGGCCTGAAGCAGACCCCCTCGAGAAGAGGGCTGAGAATGAGCCTTGGTTGGCCCGGAAAAATACCAGGCCACCCAGATATGTAAACCACCTACGCTACCCGGCCCGGGCCGACCCGGTACAGATGGGAATGGCCCATTATCATCAGCTAGTTTGTGAATAGCTTCATGCACCTCATGGGTCATTAAACAAATAGATTCATAATTAACAACAGAGCCATCCTCATACCGATCACTTTTTAAACAATTAAACAATGCATAATAATGATGTCTCCATAATGCTGCAATATTATCTTCCCCAGAAACACCTTCAGCAGTACCTGGTAGAGATGATTTGCAATTATTAATTGTTTTCACATCTTTCCAAAAACCTTTGACATCATTACTCATAAATTTTCTGGCCACTGGATCTGCCCTCATGATCTGCTCATTTTTGATATAAAATGAACAGCATACTTATATCTGGCCTTTGCACGTTTTTTCTGTTCAAATTCCAGACCTTGCTTAGGTCTCCCAATCATATCCCAAAGTTTAAAAGCTACCCGTGGCAACATGTTCCTTCCAGCCAGGCCTGATATGAGGTTTCTGCTTATGCTTACCTTTGACATGAAATGGCTTACCACTTTCATACAAAGCATCCTCTAAATCATCATACATAGGGCAGAGTTCACTTTTATGTTTGAGATTCTTACAATTGACATCTTTACACAGGATAGCCTCTTTAGCCACAGAGATATTGTTTAGGTATTGATCTGTATTATTACTATAAGACAATATGTCTTTGTCACTAAATGCTGCCCATTCTAATTTTATAGTATTATCATTATTGACGTAATTAACTCCCATTGTATCAGCCAGTTGTTCCACATTTATAGCGAAAGCAAAAGGTATATGATCTGACACAGATACCCCATATTTTATAGTCATGCTATCCAAAGCTGCATGCCCATCAGCTGTACTAATACAATGATCCAGCCATGATGTATTATGCCAAGCCTCACTAATATATGTGTAACTGTCTTTTGGCAACAACACTTTGCTAGATAGAACAAGATCATTGTCTTCACACAACTGTGTTGTGTTTAGCAAACTGAGATTTTTTATCTGAGAGATCAGCATTAAAGTCATCCACAACATATATACTATAAGTACTGTGGCTTTGAATAAATGCATTAATAAATGCCAACCTACCTAGATATCCCCCTTCATTTCTACCAGTTTCATATGGAGTATACATATTAAGGATAACAAAACTAATGTTATTCTGGATATATTGTATGCCAATACACCAACCTACATCCAGTCTAAGTGGATTAATTACAGCATCAATTGTTTTGTTCCAAAGCACAGCCACTCCTCCTGATATTCTGCCCCTGACTATAGCTGTGCTGAGATCAGTAGTTGATTCCCTCACTCTGAAAAATTTAGAATTGAGGTGGTTACGTTTTTCTAGGTCTTGTTTAGGCAGAAAAGTCTCCTGTAAACACAATGTTTCACATTCTTCAAGCAAACTGTCCACAACAATACGTCGAGCTCTATCCCCTGCATCCTGGCCCAGACGCAGGCCACGACAATTATAGGACAGCACCCGAAGAGACATGCTTATGCTGAGGTGCTTGGACCAGGGGGAACCTCCCCTGCTGGAGTCACATTAGAAGAGCGGAGAGAGCGGGGGTTCCGTGGTTCATAATACCGCCGGACCAGAGCCCCTTCAGGCCAAAGTTCAGGGTTGTACATTTCACCGATGTCATCACACACAGCCGTAAACTTAAAAGAGCCAAACCTGCTCCGTAAATTAACAATTTTTAAACAGGTGACGTCTCTGTTAAGTTTCTCTTTAAGATACAATGAGAGTGTTTCTGCATCAACTTCTGGGGCAAATTTAGTGGCGAACACACTCACTACACTCTTTACAGTTTTTAAGGTACTCACAGTTCCAGTGCATATAATAGATACGGTTCCAGGCCTCTTGTGTCTAGTCACAGAAGGAACATGCATCCCTGCAGCTGTCACAATGGGTGTAGCCAACCTCTCCATGAGTTTTCCTGTTTGCAGGTGGGCGCGCCCGGAGAGCAGCTGCTGCGAATTCTCTCATCAGCTCGCAGGGGATATAAGGAGCGGTGTGACAACTCACCAGTGCTGGATAATTACTCACATTGGGTAGTATACACCAGCTCTAGACCTGTTTCTAGTTGTTTGCATCCTGTTCTGCCTGTTAAAGCCTCGTCATCACCTGTCCCGTTCCTCCATTCTCCCGCCCAGGTACTCTCATCATCTGCCTGTTACCAGCTCGTCAACCTGCACTCTCACCTGTTACAATAAGGCGCCTCCAGATCTCCTGTCCACCCGCCACACCACTTCTCCCTTTGGCCGTCTGCTCTCCTGCGCTCACCTGCCCGCTCCTGGAACCGGTGCTCAGCTCCCAGCCTCCTCCAACAGCTACCACTCAGACCTGACACGCCCTCCTCTCAGCGCTCCACTCCCTTACTGGAATCTGTAAGCCTCCATTCTAATCACACCTTCCCTGTCTGCTTTACATTACTCATTCTTGTTCTCTGTCTCAGAACGCTGCCAGAACCGCCCTCCTCCGATGTCTCCCCAGCCTCGTCAAACTCAATAAATAATATATTACTTTTATTCACCTTGTCTCTTCGTGATTCTGCATGTCGTGGGTCAAAAGACTCGATCCTAACATGACAGCAGCAACCTTCTCCGGCTTCTGACGAGGCCTGCCCTTCTTCACGACTGTACTCCACTGTGGGAAGCATGTGAGAGGCTCCGGTTCCACCATATTCAATGTAGTCATAGTAGTCTCCACCTGATCTTACCACCTTGTGAGAATTTGTGAAGGGGATAAGTGGAAAACCGCCTTCAAAACCCTACTTGGACACTATGAGTATCTGGTAATGCCGTTTGGGCTTACAAACGCCCCCACAGTCTTCCAATCATTGGTCAATTCTGTCTTAGGTGATTACATCAACAAGTTTGTTACTGTTTACCTGGACGATATTTTCTAGATCACTCACGGAACACCGTCAACATGTCTGAGTTGTGCTTCAACGAGAGGGTGCTCGCTGCGGAACCACAAAGGCGGAGCTGCACCAGAGGGTGGAGCTGCACTAGAGTCAGCTCCGCCCATTCCTGCTCCTAATTGGTGCAGGCAGACTCGCCTCTGCTGAGACGGTCCTTGTTGCAACAAAAGCACAAAGGTGGAGCTGCTGCTCCCGGCCGTTCCAAGTGACTCCAACTTCGGCTTAAGGCTGTAAGTAACCTAACTTAAAATAAACACAATTAAAGTTATTTATTTAAACGTTTATAGCAGCTCCACCTTAAAATTACATGAACGGGCGGGGAAGACTCTGCATGAATGGGCGGGGATGACTCTGGTGCAGCTCCACCCTCTGGTGCAGCTCCGCCTTTGTGGTTCTGCAGCGAGCACCACTTGGCTTCAACGACTGCTCGAAAACCGTTTGTACATCAAGGCCGAGGAATGTGAGTTCCACACCTCCTCCGTCAAGTTCCTGGGTTTTGTTTTGGAGAGTGGACGGCTGAAGACGGATCCCGACAAGGCCAACCCCATCCACACGTAAGCAGTTGCAACGATTCTTGGGTTTTGCTAATTTCTATCGCAGCTTTATTAGGAACTACAGTCAGATTGCCACGCCCCTCATCCAACTCACCTCAGTCAAAAGACCCTTTCTGTGGTCCCAGGAGGCCGACCAGGTGTTCCACGCCCTCAAGACCAGTTTTAAAGTGTTTTTATTCAGTTTTTATTCTGTAATCTATGACTTTCTGCTGAAGCGTCAACGTCACAGTTTGCTTCAAACTAAAGTCTTCTGTGTGAATGAAAACTTGTGGTCAAAAAATCCAGAAACGTAGTGTTATATAAGCAGCATCAGTGATTATTCACTTAATCTAAATAATAATAAATATCAGTGATTAATCTGGTGATTTTGATGCGTTTGCTGAACTGATGAAAAAAGAGAGGAGTCAGAAATCTGCAGCTGTTTCCGTAGGAACCAGATGTTTGTTCTCTGCTGCTGACGATAACAAAACGTGATTCTGTTCTGGATCAAAAACTGAAACGAAGCAGTTTGAAATAATTGTGTTGATGCTGTGTGCAGATTACTGACAGTGACCTCTGAACTCTTGTGTCTGCACATTAATTACAGAATGTTGACATGAAATGATGAAGTGGACTGAGATGAAGTGTGGATCAAAGGCTCAGAGCAGAAAAAGATTCAGACTTTAATCTAAAGAGGAACATAATCAATCAATCTTCTTCGTCACATGAAGGTAATCCACATTGTTCTAACGGGAAACAGACTTTTATTAAATCTGGACTCTTCAGATTACACACTGATGTTCTGGTTTCTAATCTACAGAAAACTTAACGAGTTTACTCCATTCGGAGGATCAACACTCGTCTTTTACTGCTGCAGAGAAACTAACAACGGTTCCAACAAAATCTGAGTTCACTCACCAGCTGAGACAGAGTACATTCATGCAGTTTCACCTGCAGGCTGAACATGAAAATAGTCTCCTACACCTATCTCATGCAGTGGCTTCTGATAGAAAATAGTCTCCCACACCTATCTTCTGCATTAGCTTCTGATAGAAAACAGACGGTGAAACTCTAGGATTAGAAAATCCTGACAGATCTACGTCACATTGTCACTTAACATTCATGGACTCACCCATCTGGACTCACGACGGAGAAACATCAGAGAACGTTCCAGCTAGTAGAAGCTAACCATTAGCATTAGCAACTCCACCACACAACAGAACTCCTCCAGGCTTGTGTTATTTGTGGAGACAAAACATCAGCGTTGCAGAGCAAACAGAGTCGGTGGTAGAGGCATGTTGCTTTTAGCCAAACAGAGAAGAGAGGTCCACATATCAGGAAGTAAGACTCCAGATCCTGTCGTCTGAAGCCCAGCTCTGATGGGGGTCAGGTGCATTTCTAGAATCTCTAAATATATTATTTATTTACAGATACCAGCTGTTCTCTTGGTCGTAGGTGATCCTCTGGTGTCAGCAGCTGGGTCTCCTCTGGTGTGTCGTCAGGATCTTCCAGAAGAATTTGTCTTTGAAGGATTTCTCCCTCCTCTGGGCCTCTGCTATTAATATTTGTTTTATTAATTAAATAAATCTCAATGTATATATTTCCTGTTTTTGTTTATGGCCATAAATTTATACAAACACATCTGAATTTAAAACAAGCTTTTAACAGTGAGGTGCTAATTTAATTAATCACATTAGAGCTAAACGTGCAACAAAGTAATGATAATTTAATAAATGTGATTTATAAATTTCTATTAAATATAAACAAAACTGGACTTAAAAAAGACATTCTGGCAGCACAAATAACTTGTCAAACACAATATTTATTATACTAATTTAAGTATAAGCAGACAGGAGACAGAGCTGGATGGTGGTTTTCAGTCATCGAAGGATGGCTGAAAGCTATTCAGGAACAGGTGTGCCTCCAAAAAATGTTGATGGGGTGGTCGGATGGGGTCAAACAAACTTTTGGGGTGGCACACCAAATTGAACCTTGTGGTAACTCTTGGAGGGTTTAGCCTGTGGCAATGTGCTGCATTGCTCCTTTATTCATATTTATTAAAAAAACAGTATCCAAAATATTTAACTTAAATTTTACAAATACAAACATTTCAGAAAAGTGCATTTCAATTATTGAAAATGTTATTCCAAATTTAATTCACAATTTTATTTTTTTAAGTTAACTCACCTGTTGCTGTGTTCACAAAAAACTATGGAGATAAAAACTTTTTTTAAATGGTGAGCAGCGGAAAACATATGTATTTATTTATTTATTATTCTGATTATTTCTTTTCTTATTAATTGTATTATTTTTTTTATTTTGTTTTACAATTATGTCTTGAATAAACAAGATCAATAAATGGCTTGACTGAACATTAATGTGATTTATTAAAACTGACTTTTCCTGGGGCGAGGGGGGACAGCACATTTCTAGGGGTGGCCATGGCCATCCCTAGCCACGCCTTGGGGGCACCCATGTCCATGAACAGGAGATGTGGTGTTCTCTCTTCAAGTATCCGCGTGTTTCGAGTTTTATTCGTTCTTTCATAATCCATTGTTGAATTGTGATCGGCAGAAGCTTTTCCAGTTCGCGCCTAACTTTTTTTTTTTACAGCAGCGGCCCAAAACGACCTCCTAACACATAGATTTTCTGCTTCCTGATCATGTGACGTGTGACGGATATGGATGAAGATCGACTTCAGAGCTGGGATGTTTAGTTCTCATGGTGCAGGGGCTCATTCTGACGCCCATACAGTAAAAAAAATGCCAATGACGACTTTAGGTCAACCAGTGAACGGTTGGATTTAAAAAGTAGATTTTGTCGTCACGGGCAGTGAATGAGTTAGGAGCAGCAACAAACGTGTGTAACAATAAGCTAAAATAATTACATAATATCAAAACTAGAAGGTAAAGAAAGACAGATTGAAACACTCTGTCCTGTTTCCCCATCTGTTCAGTCCTGTGTCCATGTTAATTGCTCCCACCTGCCTCTCGTCACTCAATCACCCAAGGTCCCAGCTCCTCCTGTATTTAAACCTTGTCAGTCCTTTTTGTCTTGTTGGATCATCATTTGCATGTCTCGTGTGTTAGTCATTAAAATTTTTCCAAAATGTTCCTGTCCGTCTGCCTGCCTTCTTCCCCGCATTTGGATCCTCACCTCCTCTTCACTCACCTTCGCACCCGTGACAGAATGATCCGACCCAACGAAGGATGCAGCGTGGAAGCTCCCCCCTGGGAGTGCGTGCTCCGGTGACTCACTCCCAGCCGCCAGCCAGCCTCCCCACCTCCACCTCGCCGCAGACACCATCGCCGAACCTCGGCCTCGACGATCCTCTCAGCCCTCCCGGAGCCGGATGGGAGGTTGGATTCTGAGACACAGCCGAACCACTCCTGCTACGTGGGCACCAGACTGGCTGTGTGCTCCCCCGGGTTTGGTCCCCGACGCTGGGAGGTAGCCCGGACCCTGCCGTCACCTCCAGCCTAGGAGCTGCACCACGGGAGCACTTCAACCCTTGCTGACGTCACCTCCAGCCCCTTGGTGAGTCAGCCTCAAGAGGGGATTGAAATGACATCTTGTGGGCGGGGTACCCAGCCAGAGGGCATCCCTCCCGAGGTCTCCTCCCACTCCAGGGTGGCGACGAGAGGTACAAGGCCGAGGGAGCAGAGTGGGGCCACCCACCTCAGAGGATCCTGCACGGCGTGCCAGCTTGGACCCCCAGCCTCTGTTTCCAGTCCAGTCAACACCTCCTTCATCTACAGACCCAGGGACCGAGCCTGCAGCCCATCTAACAGAGCTCGCTGGCTTCCAAGCTGAGCTGGTCTGGCTCCGTCAAATCCTCAGCCTCCAGGTGTTCCAGCTGGACACTCTATCCTCCGTGGTTCTCCAGTCCAGTCAGCGGCCCTGTCTGCAGCGGCCCTGTCTGCAGCGGACCCGCCTACAGCGGCACTGCCTCCAGTCCAACTAGTATCAACACCTGCAGTGAGCAGTCAGTCAGCAGCACCGCGTCCGGTCCAGTCAGCGGCACCGCTTCCGGTCCAGCCTGTTCAAGAGGCTCCACCCCCGGCCCAGCTTGTCCAAGAGGCTCCATCTGCAGCGGCCCAGCCTCCAGTCAAGTCAGCGACTCCGTCTGCAGCGGCCCCACCTCCAGTCAAGTCAGTGGCTCCGTCTGCAGCAGGTCTGGTGCCTCCAGTCAGGTCAGCGCCAGGTCCGGCGCCTCCAGTCAAGTCAGCGCCAGGTCCAGCACCTCCAGCCAAGTCAGCGGCTCCGCCTGCAGTGGCTCCACCTCCAGCAGGGTCAGAGACTCTGCCTGCAGCGGCTCTGCCTCCAGCCAGTGTTGCCAACTCAGCGACTTTGTCACTGTTCCTAACGACTTTTTGACCCCCCTCAACGACTTTTTTTCCAAAAAGCGCCTAGCGACAAACTTAGCGACATTTCTCAGGACCCGTTGCTACTTTCTGTAGAACTTTCATGTAGATATTCCACACAGATTAGCAACAAAGAAACCGTTTGCACTCTGAACCTTTCTTCCGGGAGTAAGGAAAGAGAACGATAATCTGCGCATGTGCACGAGGACTGACCAATCATAAACCGTTTTCGGCCGGTCTGATTCGCTGAAGACAGAGTACAGCTGCAGAGCTGGAGACCGCTAGCCTGGCAAGCCAGACTAAAAAATGTATTATTTAGTCTGGCCATGCTCCATTGACGGCTCTCGGTTGTGGGGCGGGTTCTACCGTTGTCTTTCAAATGATCTCCGCATTCCACTGGACAATGAATGTGACATACTCTTGTTTCACTCTGTTGCATCATCCCACCCACCAGACATATAGAGTGCCCTGATTGGCCCACAAAGCGGATAAAGCTCTGTGATTTGTTCACTAAGCAGATAGAGCACTATGATTGGCCCACCATTATGGACCAATCACAGCTCTTTATGTGTTTGAAACCCCTCTAGAGAGCTGTGATTGGCTAGCCAGAGTCCTGGTAGGAGCTGCTGAGGTTCCAATGGAGCATGCCTAGACCATTCTTTGCAAAGCAAGAATTTGGTCTAGTTCACTAGGCTAGGAGACCGCCGATTTACGTCTGCTGCTTTCATATTGCTGCAGGCTCACACTTCTACTAGGGACGGCGTGGGCGTCAACCTGCCATCTCTGGTTCTGCAGCCGTCAGACACTTTGGTTTTTCCTGCATTTGGCAAATAAAGTCATCGGGAGTTTCAACTACCGTCCCGTTTACACATGCAGCTCTGTGGCTCATCTGAATTTCCTTCAGTGACACAGGGATGGTTATACTTTGAGACACCCGCTCCCTTTTGCTCGGTGCGCCGTTATTATCACGATGGAGACAATACACAACAGAGAAGTTGAGAAACTATGAGGTGTAAAAAAACAGCTTTTTAGGAAAATGTCTGTGAGAATGAGGAGAGCCAGAGGTCTGAGTAATATCCTACAACAGAACTGTTTGGATCACCACACCATATCTGTCTTACTGTCACTTTATTGATACTTTTGGAATTTATTGTACATATCAAAGCAATTTGGGCCATTTTAATCATACTAATTAATAACTTTAACATATAACCTAGTTTTTATTTTCCTCCCTTTTAGTCTTATATTATATATATAAATATATATATATATATATATATATATATATATATATATATATATATATTAGATTCTATGGGGAAAACGAACGCTAATGTGGCGTGATGACGTCATCAATATGTAAATTAGCACGTGACGTCATCTGGCGCCATTTGGTGACTTTTGGCGGGAACTTCAGCTACTTTCAGTCAAAAACAGTTGGCAACACTGCCTCCAGTCAAGTCAGAGCCCCCCCCCTGCAGCGGCTCCACCTCCAGCCAAGTCAGAGGCTCCCCCTCCACTCAAGTCGGCACCTCCAATAAGACGCCGGCCCCCCAGACTCCGACGTCGCCTCCTGTGCCTCAGACGCCGGCCCCCCAGACTCTGGCATCACCTCCTGTGCCCCAGATGCCGGCCCCTTAGACTTGTCTTGGCCTGCGTTGGGCGTCCGGTAGGGGCTGCACGACTTAATTTTTTTTAAATTTGACTGTCAAGTAATGAAAATCGAGTCGACTTTGACTAGTCGTTGATGGCGTCATACACCTGAAGCAGTGGGGGGGTTCGCTGGAGTTTTTGACAATTAAAATTGCGCCCACATTTTCAAAGTTAAACACATCTCTTCTAACAGCGGTAGTTTCTGCATCTATACTTCTCCACTTCAGCTCTCTCTCCCCTCCCCATGCGCAGTGTGCATGCAGCCTCTCAGAGTTCCTGCTGCTCTAAACATTAAAATAATTATTTCATTTTCTGTTCCTCACTTCTGATTACCTTCAATGGTGTCTGTTTGTTGCAACCACCAGGTACAAAAACTAGCTTGTTTTTATTTGACAATTTTTCTGTCCTGTCTGTTTATTATCTTCCTGCATCTCCTCTCAATCCTAAAGAAAAACTGCTACCTGGGTTCATATAAATTATAATATATTCACCTCATGAGTTACCTTTGAACTGCAATTCTAAATGATCTACCGACCGCAAAAACAGCGGAGTGCGCGCTGCTCACCGACCGCATCAGTGAGGTGAAGTTATTGGAGGACAAAACAGGTGATGCGCCACGCTCCACAGCAGCGAAACGCATCAGGCACAAAAAAAAGACATAAAACATCAAAGGAAATGAGCCGACATGAACGATCGCGTGTTAAATTTGTTTTTGAGGTGGCGACAACCAATTTGATGTTACTGTGGCTGTGCTCAGGATGCAGATGTCTGGAGCGCGTCAACGATCAGAGCTGCTTAAATCTGCTCTCAAAAGCCACTACTTCACCGTCACTTTGGTACACAATCCTATGGACAGAACTGTAGCTGGCCTGATTGTTTACAAGGTTTATCGTTTTGATTGAAACATCTTTGGTTCATGTGGTTCTGACTGCCACATGCATCGCTAAGAAAAATGTCCTCATAAATTGGAAAAATAGAGATACTCTTTGCATTGATACCATATAGAAATCTTTTGTTAGATCACATTACACTGCTTCAAATCAATCTCTCTGGGCTCCTTTGATCGGTTCCATCACATAGCAATGATGGGGGGGGGGGGGGGGGGGTCATTAATATTGTCCTGCAGGATGATGTGGGTGATGGGGTGGAGGGTTTGAGTTTGGAGTATCCAGACATTCCCTGGAGGTGGGTTCACTGGGGGTGGGGGGTGGGGGTGGTGGTGGGGGTCTTGGCGATGGGTTGTTGGCTGGCGGATGCATCGCCCCAGAGTGGGTCTGGGTGGGTGCCTGGGGGCTCGGGGTGTGGGAGCGGCCAGCCCTGTGTGGGGATCTGCGCGGGGCCTTGGGGATTGGGTCCTGACATGTATGCTGCCGGAAGAAGGCAGGAACATGCGGACGTGCCTGGCCCCGGCCCCGCCTTACATATTCTATTAGGACTTTTAATTATTCTGAGCATGTAGTGTTTTTATGTTTTGGATAAGTTAGGTGTGGTTAAATCCCCCTCTGTCTAAAACCAAATTTCTCCCAAGGGAGACAAATAAAGAGCTTTTGGGTCCAGCGTGTCCTGGGTCTTGCTTGGGTCGCCTCCCACTTGGGCGTGCCTCGAACACCTCACCAGGAACGCTACTGGACATGTTCTACAAGTGTCTTTAACAAACATATAATAAAATAATTGTTTCGAATGAAATTACATTTAGGGGTGCTGGGAGATGGGCCCATGATGTGGCTCATGTGTACTTCCTCAAACAAGCACCCAGAGGTTTTCCCCCAGAGTACGACTCACAAAGCATTTATTCCTACTAGAGACCACTGCAAATGCAATAAAATACAAGGAACAGTTGAGTACATCTGCAAAAAACGCACAATGCATTGTGTCTGCAGGAGAAAACAGTCAGCGGGGGGTGGGGGTGGGGGTGTTGGGGGGCAGAAATCCTGATTTTTCAGTCGACTCGACTGGACACGGTTCAGGTAAAGCTGCAGTGGGTGGGCTAGTGAAGGAAGGACGGCCCAGACAAGAAGAAAACACCGTTCGCTTGTTACGTCAGAAACGGTTAGATTTATCGATGAGGGTCAGGGATTTAAGCTGACGTTACACTATAAAAAATACCAACAGAAACAAGACAAATCATTCCAACGGAAAGAACAGAAAAACTGGATGTCTGCTGTGTTACCGCTGGACCTCCACCACCCTCTCCTGATTCTGCTCTTATTCCCGGAATCCACTGGTTTCCCTCTTTCCTTCCCTTTCCTTACATTTTTATGACAGTTGTTTTTCTCATTTTCCAACACTTTTAATCACTTAAAAAATCTTTTTATATTTTAATTTTTTGTTCTTGTGAAGCACCTCGTGATTTTTATCTATCAAAGATGCTTTTCTTTCTTACAAAGATAGTAATCACGTTAACAGGAAGGAAATGCTCTGACAGAACACCCGCTGCCCTTCAAAATAAGAGCTGGAATTACATATTAATGGCACTTCAAACTGAACTGGGATTAAAATAATAAACATGAAATGACAAAATAAAACTAAAAAACAACCAGGAGTTTACTGTGATGATGTAACAATGCAGGACCTTGCGGTGTGTTCTAACAACACCGTAAAACAAATAAATAGTTTGTTTTATGAGTAAAACAGCAGAATCTGATGCTGGTGATGTGCAGCTGTTTGGGTTTGGGTCACCATCTCCTGATGAAAGTCTCTCTGTGGAAATTAGGGCCAAGTTGGACTTTAATCCCCAGGGATTGACTGGCAGGCTGGCAGGCACGCCCTGTGTGTGTTTGTGTGTTTAAGAAGGTAAAAATGATCAACTGGGTTTAAAAAGCAATTTGTTTGGAGGAATCTGCTTATCAGAGATAATTAAAGCAAATTTGAGAGAGATGTTAAATCCCTCTCTGTTCTCCTCTTTCTTTCTGTTGACGTCACAGTTTGACATTAATGAGAGGCGTCGGTAAAATAAACTCTTTATGCTCTAAAGATTATATTTAATCAGTCAAATCCTGGCTTTCTGAGCCAGTCGGGATGCTGCTGCTGCTGCTGCTTCAGCCGCAGACCCACAGACTTTAACTGTCCTGAAAAGGGAAAACGAAAGGTCTACAGATGCAGTTTGATTCAGTTATTTTCATTTAATTTAAATCAGCAGTGAAAAGCCCCAAACAATGAAAGTAATTATTTCTATTCCTAAATTTTTCTTATTATATAAAATCCCGGATTTTATTGTAATTTTGACTAATCGTCGCTTTTGTTGAGGCTCATTTGAAATCATCCATATAGAAATGCTGATTTTACCGTTTTTCTGCCTCATGCTGGCTTTCTTTTCTTCTTCAAAGGAGAAACCAGATGATTATTTTATTTATCTAACAGATTCAGGTTTTCTCTCAGCTCCATGGCCGAAAACGTCATCAACCAGTGGTCAGGCTGAAACAACGTCATAATTAAAAAGAGTTTTAAAGTCATTTGTTGTGGAAACTTCCCTTTGAAACCTTTCATGTAAAACTGGTTTTAGTTTTAGCTACAATGAGCCGAGACAGACCCTTACTATTAACCTTATATTATGTTAATATATAACATACAAGGTTATTATTAATATAAAAAAATAATAATAATAACACTGGTAATAATAATAATAATAATAATAATAATAATAATAATAATAATAATAATAATAATAAATTATATAAATGACATTATTATTACAATTTTACTGTTATTATTATTAAAATTATATGACTCTGTTTATATGACTTCATAATAATAATATAAATGGCATTCTTATTACTATTATTGTCTTTTTTTGTTATATTATTTATATGAATATTATTTACTGATAGTAATAAACTTCCATTTAAAACCTTTCATGTAAAACTGGTTTTAGTTTTAGCTCCAATGAGCCGAGACAGAACCTTAGAAACAAAGCACTTTAAACATGGATCAGACGGAATACAAATGTACACAATAAAAGGTTTAAAACTGTAAATCAGCTGTAAATATTCACGTTTCATTCATTTATTTTGTCCCTTTTTAACCAAGCAGGTCATGTCCAACAACCATTGTAATCCACCCCAACTCAAACGTGGCTTAATTCTGCTCTACAGAACCCCGTTTACACACCGAACTCAGACACTCAGAAAAGGAATTGTCTGATTTAAACTTGACTTTTCATTCTGATTTCATTGTTTTAACTAAGCTGCAAACTCTTTGTGGAAAAGTAAAAAAAAACAATACATTCATTCATTTTTTAGTTAAAGCTTCTGCTGACCATAAAGGCAACTTCTGATCATAACATTATACAATAATAATAATAATAATAATAATAATAATAATAATAATAATAATAATAATAATAATAAGAAGAAGAAGAAGAAGAAGAAGAAGAAGAAGAATGAAGTTACTATAAGAAGGGGTACGACTTAATAACAATATTATAAATGACATTATTATATTATTATTGTCAATTTTATTGTTATTATTATTATTTAATGATAATAATAATGAACAATATACATTTTCCATTATATTGTTATTATTATAATTATTATTACACGTTTACTACTACTACTACTAATAATAATAATAATATAAATGACATCATTATTACTATTATTGTCCATTTATTATTATTTATATTATTATTATGATTTTAAAATAATAATATAAATAATAATAATAATAATAAAATGACAATATTATTTTCTTATTGTTATGATTATGATTATTACTATTATACTTGTATTACTACTGCTACTAATAATAATACTAATACTACTACTAGTACTACTACCACTACTACTACTATTACTACTACTACTACTAATAATAATAATACTAATATAATAATAATAATAATAATAATAATAATAATTATTATTATTATTATTATTATTATTATTATCTCCCTCTCCCACCCACACACGCGCACACACGCATCGTTTTGGAGGGAAACGGGTGGCAATTAATCCCCTGGGATTGACCCCCCTTCCCCGTGTGCTCATTGGCCCCCCCTCCGCCCCTCCCGCCGCCCTGGTTCTATAAATTGGACCGGCTGCCGGCCCGGTACCATCTGATCTGGCCAGGATGACCGAACTCAGTGAGGAGAAGCCGCGGGTCAAGGTGCTCTCCCCGGGCTTTGGGATCGACAAGGCTCGCCTGCACGGCCCCGGGTTCCGGTCCAAAGGGTTCGCTATCACTGACCTGCTGGGCCTGGAGTCGGACCTGCAGGCGCGACAGCCCGGTTCCGTCCCGAGCTCGGGCCTGGCCGCGGGCCCCGTACCCGGGGCGGAGCCGCAGGGTCCGACGGGCGGACTGGGCGGGTTTTCCTTCCCGGGTGGTTCGCTCCCGCTCGGGCTCGGGTTCTTGTGCAGCCTGGCGGCCCAGCAGCCCACCGGAGCCCCCTGCTTCCTCCCGGGCCACCTGCCGTTGCTGCAGGCCCGGCCCGACGCCCACTACCTGCAGAACCTGGAGGCTCAACGCGACGCTTACTCCGGTACGAGTCTGCTCGGAACCAGAACCTTGTTTGGCTCAGATTGGATTAACAATTCGGTTCGGGTTCTGAAGAGTTGGACCCTAAAATCAAATCAACGCGAATGAACAAAACAATTGGCATCGAACCAGAACCAGATGTGCTTTTAAACTGGAACTAGATGATTTCTGTAGTTTCGAATAATCTCTATGTCTTTTTGGGTCGGCTCGGTTCGGTTCAGTTGGTCCCGCTCGGTAATTTGTTGGGTCTACATCCCGGTCCTCCCAATCCAATGTTGTTTCTGCCGCTCCGCAGATGAAGACATTCTGTCGGACCGGAACGAGTCCAAAAGCTCCGGAAACTCCCAGAAGAGGAAGAAGCGGAGACACAGGTGAGAGGGATCCGGCTCGGTTCCGTCTGTTCTGTTTCTGACGCTGATGTTGTCAATAATAATAATAATAATAATAATAATAATAATTAAAATAATAATGATAATAATAATAATTACAATAATAATAATAATTACAATAATAAAGTTATTATCATAATAAAGTTATTATCATAATGGGTTATGTGATGTATTAATAATAATGATTATGATAATAATAAAGTTATGATATGAGCGGGTTATATGATTTACTATTAATATTATTATTATTATTAATAATAATAATAGTAATAATAATATTAAAACAACAACAACAACAATAATAATAACGTTATTATCAGAGGGGTTGTATTATTATTTTTCATTATTATTATTATTAATACGAATAACAATAATAACGTTATGATCAGAGGGGTTATATGCTTTATTAATAATGATAATAATAATAACGTTATTAAATAATAACAATAATAATAAAACAATAATAACAATAACAATAATACCGTTATGATCAGAGAGGTTTAATGATTTAATAATAATAATAAAATAATAATAATGGTATTATAAATAAATGATTCAAATAGAAACTGAAATAAATTAGTCTTTTATTATAAACATGAATGACAGTGAATGAGCTTAGTTTTTCTTTATTTTTGATTGTTTTGTAAATAATCTAAACACAAAATAGGATTTTTAAGCAATAAACAATTGTATTTTTTTAACAATCGTATCCAATCAGATTAAATCATTAATGGCAGATGGCAAAAAATTAAAGATCAATTCTAAAAAGAGAAATTTTAACAATCAAATCAAAATAATAAAGTAAAAGGAAATTCACTCTGAGCTTGTTGGACATAGTTTATGATGGATTACGGATTACGGACTTTTTGAACTGAGGGCGCCTGCAGCCCTGCGAGGAGCACAGGTGAGTTTACCTGGTGGTTCTGGTCTCTGCAGGACGGTCTTCACGTCCCATCAGCTGGAGGAGCTGGAGAAAGCCTTCCATGAAGCTCATTACCCAGATGTGTACGCCCGAGAGATGCTCGCCCTGAAGACCGAGCTTCCTGAGGACCGAATCCAAGTGAGTGCACACCAGGATTTGGTCCGACGTCATCAGTCAGTGTCTCTGTCATCAGAAACAAGAACAGAAGTAAACTTCAATCATTAAGGAAAGGATTTTTAACAGAGTAGCCTGTACTACTTGGTCGTTTAAAAACTGTGGTTTTATATTCATTAATACTTGTTAGACTTTGTTATTCAGGAGTGGATTTGGGTTCTCGTCCAGCCCGTAGTTTAGCTGTGATTGGTTGGCCTGTGTTGTTGCTTGCTGAAGCTGAAGCTCTTGTGCTCCAGGTCTGGTTCCAGAACCGACGGGCCAAGTGGCGGAAGCGTGAGAAGTGTTGGGGCCGCAGCAGCGTCATGGCGGAGTACGGGTTGTATGGAGCCATGGTCCGACACTCCATCCCGCTGCCAGAATCCATCCTGAACTCCGCCAAGAACGGCATGATGGGATCCTGCGCTCCCTGGCTGCTCGGTGAGCCGCATGCACGTCAGTGTCACGCACACACACCACACCGGCATCAATACACACTCACACACATACACACACATGGAAATGATTTCCAGTTTTACTTCTCCGTTGGTGTGAGTGTTTTAGAGCAATTCCCCGCCAGGACAGCAGGGAGAGTAGACCTTTCCTGGCGGCTCTGCCTCTCATGGCAGTGATGTTTTCTCCCTTCTTTGATCTTTTCATTGAGGTGCTTTTTATCTCTGTTTCTTTTCTTTCTTCTTTTATTTACTTTAGCTTGTAAACACAAGTGTTGAAGAGCTGTGGGTTTAGATAGGAGTTTATGGGGTTGATACGGACGCTTTTCTTGTTCCTATTAATAATAATGCATTGAACTTATATAGCGCTTTTCTAGACACCCAAAGACGCTTTCACACACTCTCACATTCACACACTGCTAGTGATGGTAAGCTACTTGTAGCCACAGCCACCCTGGGGAGGTCTGACAGAGGCGAGGCTGCCATTTGGCGCCTTCGGCCCCTCTGACCACCACTAACACAGGCAAGTTGGGTGAAGTGTCTTGCCCAAGGACACAACAGCAGGATACCCCTGGCGGGAGCTGGAATCGAACCCATGACCCTCCGATCATGAGGCAACCAGCTCTACCACTTGAGCTACTGCGGCCCCAGTTAAAGTTTGTGTAAAAGTAGTATAAAATAAAGTTTGTAAATGCAAATCTACTCAAGGAGCAGCGTAAGCTTTCACACAGCTGGAACTGTCTGATCTCCTGGAACAAAAACTGTTGTTACAAATAATTCAGGAGCGAAGGGGCCGCCATGTTCTTGGGTGGACCGATGATAGACGTGCACTTCCCCTTGCATTCAGCTGCAAAGACTAATGAAACAATTGAACTCTATTCCGTCCATGCCTTTCGGAGAGGCCTTGAATTAGCGTGTGTCCACACCTCCGCAGACAGAGAAGTATAAACTTGACGCAGCAACAGCTGATCTGATCATGTGACACAATGAAGCTCTGCTGACTCTATTTTATGTTAAAACAAGCAATCGGATGTTTTCTGTGAAACGTCGAACTTGACTTGCAGTCTGAACCTGCTCTGGCTCCACCCACACAGGTATGCACAAGAAGTCTATGGAAATGGCCAAGAAGTGTTCGAGTCCTCCAGCGTCTGACTCAACCCGATCAGAACCCTTCTGTGACGCTTCAGACAGGCGAACCAGCGAGGCACAGGAGGAGGAGGACCTCCCAGAGGAAGAGATGGAGGAGGAGGTGGCAATCGACCTGTCCAGCTCCGCCAAACAGCCGCAGGAGGAGGACGGCGGCTGCACAAAGACTGCCACCTCACCACAGCCTCAGAGTGGCAGTGACTCAGATGAATGCAGCTGAAAGTAGGAGGAGTCTGAGGAGAGAACAGGAATCTGACTGGCTCTTCTTTCAGGAAGCTCAGCCAACGAACAGCTACAACGTCACCTGTTGCTATACATAAAAAACTTAATTAGTGTTTTAATTTTTTACAGCTTGTGTGAAATGTGACGTTGATACAATCAAAGTGTTGCTCTCACAGTTAACCAGATATTGGCCAATCAGAACAAAGCATTTGCTTTATGGAGGCGGGTCTTAAAGAGACAGGTGGGGAATGACCTGAGGAGTTTCAGGATAAACCACCAGAAGCTACAACAGGACTGAAATTACCTTAAACTTGCAGTATGAAGCATGACTTGGACTGTTCCCATGACTAGAGCTGTTCCCATGACTAGAGCTGTTCCCATGACTAGAGCTGCTCCCAGTCACAGAGCTGCACTTGGGTCAGAGTTCCAGTGGCTTTGGCTGTTACATTATAATAAGAGAAAATATTGCACATTTGCTTGGGTCAGGGATTCCGAAGCTCTTTACAGTACAATCATTCACTCACTGGTGCTGATGAGCTACATCAACCACCACTGGCAGGCAAGAAGGGTGATGTGTCTTGCTCAAGGACACAACAACTGCCACAAACATAGCTTGGGTATTAACTGGAAACCCACTGGTTACAGGGTGAACTAAGCAAAGCTGAACCACCATTGCGTGGTTTACCCTGACTCAGTTCATTTGCCCATAAAACCATTGTACATGACCTGAACCATTTTTAGGACTTGGACCATTTCCTATGACTCGGACGTTGATCTCAGGCCGATTCATGAGTAATTAAATTATGAACATTCTTTCTGTGCTTGTTTTCTTATTGTGAGAAAAGTTGTTTTTATATTTTGTGTTGTCTGGAGAATTTTATTTAATTTTTAGAGTTCTGTGTGTTTTACAGTTTGGCTCTGAATGTAAATTAAATGTTTAAAATGATTACCATTAGTATCAAAGGTATGTACAGCAGGAGGTTCAGCTGATGGAAAATAAAATTCCTATTTTTTGAACATCAGAGAATCCGTGTCCTTTTGTCCAACAACAGAAATGGCTAATTACAAAAAGCATCTCACGGCATCTTCTAAAATGCTGAATGAAGCTGAAGTTAGTTCCCATTTCTGTTCCTGCTTAGGAAAGGGCAATTCCAAAGAAATGTTCCACTCCATGAGCATTTTTAATGTGATCCTTTTAGAAAATTACAACAGCTGTACTATTCAAACCTGGATTAGACAGGCTAGATTACAGTTTTTTTTCGATTGCTAAAACTCAAAAAGCAAAAATGAGGCACAATTTTCACAACCTCTACTTCTGTTCCTAATCGCTTGACTCAATTTATCACTACTTAAGATTTCCTTATCATATTAGAACTCTGATTTTCCTTCTTCACTCTGATGTCAATTTCACATTACCTTGCTGTCAAAACACAACACACACTTTTCAGGTTTACACACACTTCTCACATAAATTCTCAAAGCTTCAATCAACAACACACAAATATTCAAATCTCTAAACTTTCGGGTCTGGCGAGCAATTTGCAATCAGGGACTGCAGCATAAAAGTAAGTTTCCACAAGGCTACCCAGGTGTATGAGTGGTTTCAGGACCACCCACGGTTTTTCATTTTATACCTTCCACCTTATTCCCCCTTTCTTAATCCCACTGAGGAGTTTTTCTCAGCCTGGAGGTGGAAGGTGTACGAAAGGAATCCACAGAGCCAGGTCCCACCACTTCAAGCCATGGAGGAGGCTTGTAGAGACGTGGCCTTTGAGGCCTGTCAGGGCTTCATGAGGCACTCGAGGCAGTACTTCCAGCGCAGTTTGGACCAGGAGGACAGTGCCTGTGATGTTGATGAGGCCCTCTGGCCAGACAGAGACCGGTGGCATGATGCCCCATGATTATGCCCCATGAATATGCTTGGGAGGGGGAAGGGGGGGGGGGGGGGGGGGGGGGTCTAACTGTAAAAATAAAATGTTGTGTCTCAAAATTTGGGTGGGGTGGGGGTGGGGGGCTAACTGTAAAAATAAAATGTTTTGTCTCAAAATTTGTGTGATGTCTAATGTTTTGTCTCAGAGAAAAGTGGTCACAGTCATACATTCAATGTGTAATTCATTGTGTTCCATTTGGACGATTGTGTTTTCAGTTTTGCTCTTCAGTGTTCTTTCCATGCTTGGTAATGTTCACCCAACGGCTACTTGTGTTCAAGCAATGAATGGTATGTGTGTGTCATGTGAAAATGTGGCTGTGTTTACCAAATGAAAACACGTGTTCCATTTTGGGAACATGTACGATATGTGATGGCAGGGTTTTGTTGCAAAGGGAAGCCACGGTTTAGGAATTTGTGTGTTATGTTTGGGGTTTTGTGTGTGCAGTTTTGAAAGAACATACAGTTTTGAAAAATGCGTTTTAGCATCGAAAAAAGCTGTAATAGAATAGTAAAATATTAATAAATATGTCTCTGCATTTTAGCAGTGCTACTTAAAATGAAATAATTGTGAAAATCTTCTCCCAATGATGTGATTTACGACTATTCAAATAAACACTAATTTGATTTGACTATAAATTGGACATAACCTCAAAGTTCTATTTGTATTGTCCTCCATGAGATGCTGTTTGTAAAGTTACACAGTTAAAATTAACAATAATGTTGGTTATTTAGCCTGTCATATGAGAAATTACAAGGGAATTAATATTTCAAAGTCATTGTTTATTCATTAAGAAATGTTTCAACTTCAAACTATTTGGTAAAACATTTAACATTTATAAAAACATGTATATTTAGTTTGCAAGTGAAATATTTAGTTAAAAAGTGAAATATTTTGGTAAGAAGATACATATTTGGTTTGTAAACAAAATATTTAGTTAAATAGTTAAATATTTCGTTTGGATGCTAAATATATATTTAAGAAGGTAAATATTTAGTTTGTAATCAAAGTCTTCGTCGTCGTCTTCGTCTTCCTCCGCTTATCCGGGGCCGGGTCGCGGGGGCAGCATCCCAACTAGGGAGCTCCAGGCCGTCCTCTCCCCGGCCTTGTCCACCAGCTCCTCCGGCAGGACCCCAAGGCGTTCCCGGACCAGATTGGAGATGTAACCTCTCCAACGTGTCCTGGGTCGACCCGGGGGCCTTCTGCCGGCAGGACATGCCCGAAACACCTCCCCGGGGAGGCGTCCAGGAGGCATCCTGGCCAGATGCCCAAACCACCTCAACTGGCTCCTTTCGATCCGGAGGAGCAGCGGTTCTACTCCGAGTCCCTCCCGAATGTCCGAGCTCCTCACCCTATCTCTAAGGCTGAGCCCGGCCACCCTACGGAGGAAACTCATTTCGGCCGCTTGTATCCGCGATCTCGTTCTTTTGGTCATTACCCAAAGCTCATGACCATAGGTGAGGATTGGGACGTAGATCGACCGGTAAATCGAGAGCCTGGCTTTCTGGCTCAGCTCCCTCTTCCCCACGACAGATCGGCTCAGCGTCCGCATCACTGCAGACGCCGAACCAATCCGCCTGACGATCTCCCGATCCCTCCTACCCTCACTCGTGAACAAGACCCCGAGATACTTAAACTCCTCCACTTGAGGTAGGACCTCTCCCCCGACCCGGAGGTGGCAAGCCACCCTTTTCCGGTCGAGAACCATGGTCTCAGATTTGGAGGTGCTGATCCTCATCCCAGCCGCTTCACATTCGGCCGCGAACCTACCCAGCAAGAGCTGAAGGTCAGAGCTGGATGAAGCTAGGAGGACCACATCATCCGCAAAAAGCAGAGACGAGATTCTCCTGCCACCAAACTTGACACACTCCACACCACGGCTGCGTCTAGAAATTCTGTCCATAAAAGTGATGAACAGAACCGGTGACAAAGGGCAGCCCTGGCGGAGTCCAACCCTCACTGGGAACAGGTCTGACTTACTACCGGCTATGCGGACCAAACTCACGCTCCTCTGGTAAAGGGACTGAATGGCCCTTAACAGAAAGCCACCCACCTCATACTCCTGGAGCGTCCCCCACAGGGTGCCCCTGGGGACACGGTCATAAGCCTTCTCCAAATCCACAAAGCACATGTGGATTGGTTGGGCAAACTCCCATGCCCCCTCCATCACCCTTGCAAGGGTATAGAGCTGGTCCACAGTTCCACGGCCACATTCCAAAACCACATTGCTCCTCCTCTATCTGAGATTCAACTATCGATCGGACCCTCCTCTCCAGTACCTTGGAGTAGACCTTTCCAGGGAGGCTGAGGAGTGTGATCCCCCTATAGTTGGAACACATCCTCAGGTCACCCTTCTTAAAGATGGGGACCACCACCCCGGTCTGCCACTCCCTAGGAACTGCCCCCGATGACCACGCAATGTTGTAGAGACGTGTCAACCATGACAGCCCTACAACATCCATAGCCTTGAGATACCCAGGACGAACCTCATCCGCCCCCGGGGCTCCGCCGCTGTGTTGTTGTTTGACTACCTCAGCAACTTCTGCCCCCGAGATCGGACAGTCCATCCCCAGGCCTCCCAGCTCTGGTTCCTCCTCGGAATGCGCATTGGTGGGATTGAGGAGCTCCTCAAAGTATTCCTTCCACCGTCCGACTATAGCCTCAGTTGACGTCAGCAGCTCCCCATCCCCACTGTAAACAGTGTGAGCGAGTTGCTGCCTTCCTCTCCTGAGGCGCCGGACAGTTTGCCAGAACCTCTTTGGAGCCGATCGATAGTCTTTCTCCATGGCCTCACCAAACTCCTCCCACGCCCGAGATTTTGCCTCGGCAACTGCCACTGCTGCACCCCGCTTGGCTATCCGGTACCTGTCTGCTGCCTCCGGAGACCCACAGACCAGCCACGCCCTGTAGGCCTCCTTCTTCAGCCTGACGGCTCCCCGAACCTCTGGTGTCCACCAGCGGGTACGGGGGTTGCCACCACGACTGGCACCGGCCACCTTACGACCACAGCTAGCAACAGCCGCCTCGATAATCGCAGAGTGGAACAAGGCCCACTCGGACTCAATGTCCCCCACTGCTCTCGGGACGTGGTCAAAGCTCTGCCGGAGGTGGGAGTTGAAGACCGTCTTGACAGGTTCTTCTGCCAGGCGTTCCCAGCAGACCCTCACTATGCGTTTGGGTCTGCCAGGTCTACGCGGCATGTTCCCTTGCCATCTGATCCAACTCACCACCAGGTGGTGATCAGTTGACAGCTCCGCCCCTCTCTTCACTCGGGTGTCCAAAACATACGGCCGCAGGTCAGATGATACGACTACAAAATCTATCATCCACCTGTGACCTAGGCTGCCCTGGTACCAAGTGTACCGGTGGGCATCCTTATGTTCGAACATGGTGTTCGTTATGGCCAAACTGCGGCTTGCACCGAAGTCCAATAACAAAACACCGCTCGAGTTCTGATTAGGTGGGCCGTTCCTCCCAATCACACCCCTCCAGGTCAAGCTGTCATTGCCCACGTGAGCATTGAAGTCCCCCAGCAGGACAATGGAGTCCCCTGATGGAGCACTATCTAGCACTCGTCCCACGGACTCCAAAAAGGGTGGGTACTCTGAACTGATATTTGGCCCATAAGCACAAACAACAGTCAGGACCCGTTCCCCGACCCGAAGGCGCAAGGAAGCTACCCTCTTGTCCCCCGGGGTAAACCCCAACACACAGGCAGAGAGTCTTGGGGCTAACAAAAAGCCAACCCCAGCCCTCCGCCTCTCACCCGGAGCAACTCCAGCAAAGTAGAGTGTCCAACCCCTCTCCAGGTCTCGGGTTCCAGAGCCAATGCAATGTGTCGAGGTGAGTCCGACTATATCTAGCCGGTACCGCTCAACCTCTGCCACAAGCTCCGGCTCCTTCTCCGCCAGCGAGGTGACGTTCCATGTCCCAAAAACTAGTTTTCTTCTCCGGGGATTGGACCGCCAAGGCTCCCGCCTTGGTCTGCCACCCGATTCGCATTGCACCGGACCCTTCATGTTCCTCCTGCGGGTGGTGGGTCCACAGTTGGACGAGCCCATGTATCCGGTTCGGGCTGGGCCCGGCCGGACCCCATGGGCGAAAGCCCGGCCACCAGGCGCTCGCTCACGGGCCCCAACCCCAGGCCTGGCTCCAGGGTGGGACCCCGGTTACCCTCCGGGCCGGGTACTCCGACTCTTCGTTTTAACCGCCATGAAAGATCCTTCGAACCGTTCTTTGTCTCACCCTTCACCTAAGACCAATTTGTCATGGGAGACCCTACCAGGGGCACTAAGTGCCCCAGACAACATAGCTCCTAGGATCATTAGGGCACTCAAACTCCTCCACCACGATAAGGTGACGGTTCAAAGTATTTAGTTAAAAAGTTCAATATTTAGTTTGGATGATAAATATTTACTTAAAGTTAAATATTTAGTTAAGAAGGTACGAATTTCATTTGTAAACAAAATATTTCACAATTAAATATTAATAATGAATTATTTTTCAGAACAAATTTTCAGAAATGCACAGTAGAATTAAATACAAATAATCATAAGTTAGTGTTTGTGGAGACTTTATTATAGATATTCTAAATGCACACAATCATACACAAATAATTTATTAATTATGTGTTTTGTTAAAGATTACGTCCAACAATTACACACACTAACAGGATAGCTATAAATACTGCAACTCGTATTAACAACATACCGTAAATCCTCTAATACAGGCCCGGGCCTGTATTTGACTCAAGCTCATCAAGCTCCAGGCCTTTATTGGAAGGAGGACCAGAATTAGAGGCAGGCCTCTATTTCTATTTGAGCAAAATGAACTAATGGTTTGCTGGAGTTTTTGACAATTAAAAGTGCGCCCACATTTTCAAAGTTAAACACATTTCTTTTAACAACAGTAGTTTCTGCTTCTGCCCTCTCCCCCCTCCCCCTGCACAGCGGCCGCAAACTCACTGATGCGCCTGCAGCCTCTCGGAGTTCCTGCTGCTCTAAACATTAAAATAATTATTTCATTTTCTGTTTCTCACTTCTGATTACCTTCAATGGTGTCCGTTATGGCAAGCCAAATGAGCATTTATTCTGATATCAGGATATCAGCCAGAATTGTCATGAACATGTAAGCCATTTCTGTCCACTAGTTAACTAGTTAGGCATGTTTGTGTCAACTAGTTAAATATCGAGGGTGAAAATAGTAAAAACTAAATGTGTTTTAACTAGTTAACTAGTGGACATTGATCTGTCCACTAGTTAACTAGTGAACACACTGAGCAATACTAGTTAACTAGTAAGATATGAAACATTTTAACTAGTTAACTAGAGAGAATTTAGGCCTTACTAGTTAACTAGTTGACATTTAGGCTGTCACTATTTAACTAGTTGACACAAACATGTCTAACTAGTTAACTAGTGGACAGAAATGGCTTACATGTTCATGACAATGCTGGCTGATATCCTGATATCAGAATAAATGCTCATTTGGCTTGCCATAGTCTGTTTGTTGCAACCACCAGGTACAAAAACTAACTTGTTTTTATTTGACTATTTTTCTGTCCTGTCTGTTTATTATCTTCCTGCATCTCCTCTCAGCCCTAAAGAAAAACTGCTACCTGGGTTCAAATATATTCACCTTATGAGTTACCTTTGAACTGCAGTTCTAAAAGATCTACCGACCGCAAAAACAGCAGAGTGAGCGCTGCGCGCTGGCCGCACCGGTGAGGTGCGTCACCGGAGGACAAGGTGATGCGCCCCGATCCACAGCAGCGAAATGCATCAGGCACAAATAAAAGAATAAAAGACAGAAAACATAAAAGGAAATGAGCCGACATGAACGATTGCGTGTTAAATTAGTTTTTGAGGTGGCGACACCTGATTTGATAATGTTACTGTGGCCGTGCTCAGGACGCAGATGTCTGGAGTGCATAAACAATCAGAGTTTTGCATGCACAAGCTGGTTAAGATTAGGATGGGGGTGAGGGGAAGGTTAAATTGCAAGAGGGAAAAGGTCACAATTTGGTTAAATGTCCATTTTACTGCGGATGTCAGTACCAACGCTCTGGTATATGGAAAGCCAAAACAGCGCATTGCCTCCCGACGCGCAGGAGCTTGTCACCTGCTGACAGCAGGCTGCTGTCTTTTCCGAGGACTGCATCTTGCCGGTCATTATCACGTGACAGCGACTAGTTGATGACAGGCATAAAATGTCACTCTAGAGCGGTGAAGTCGACTAGTTCATACAACCCCTACTGCTCCCCAGAGTGTTCTGCAGCATAATCAGCACATTCTCTTTGGACTTGATATCAAATTTTCGCCTCCTCTTCATCTCCGCACCTGCCATGGTTAAAGTTACCCTCGCGGTCTATCACTGACAAATCAAAAGTGAGACAGATGACACAACCACCCCCCCTATGGTACTTGCTTGTTACCACATTCCACCCAGCCACAATAAAAAACAGGCCATTATTCACCTCCGCCGACTCCGACACCGGCCAAAATGTGATACCCGGCTGTTAATTGAATACAGGCCAATATTAGAGGATTTACGGTATTAACAAGTAGTTACAGAAGTAAATACTGAATATGATGTCAGCATTTTCCCCACATTTTCTAGATACTGCACCAGTACGATCTCTAAAAAGACCTCAAATGGTCAATTAAGTTATTTTATCTCGCCTTTCTCTGTCTCCTTTCTTTTTTAAATGTATTGTAAAAATATTTCCTAGTTGGTGTGGTAATAAAACAGTTCATGAAAATTTCCATAAATGCCTTTTTTATATTAATATTAATTATTGATTAATAGTTCTCTGTTTTAATGTCAGGTTTCTACCAAGTGTTAGAGATTGTTTGGGGTGTTACTTTAATTAAGTGGTCTTTTTTCCTTTTTACTAAGTACTTTTTAGAATACCAGGATAGGAAGGATGGTGTAGGTTTACGTTTATTAGATTGATACATAAATATTACCAACAAGAAAGTATACATTGGTGTGTGTCAGAAACAGCGTAAGGCTTAATGTCTTTTCCACAAAAACCAGGTGATGGGCCAGTCTCCAGTCAAAATGCCCGGGCTGAATTTTTGTCCCAGTCCAGCCCTGCTTGGTTTAAAAATCTTACTCAAATAAACAGAGTGCTGTATTGCAAAACCAAATAATACTTGTTATGTAAATATTAGCTTTGTAGATATTTTTTACAGATAGATATTTGTGTGCTAAAAAAAACATAAACTTAAATAATTTGTCATTCTTTATTGAAAAACAGCAAAATACAGGTATACAGAAAGTGTGGGAAAATGATAATGTGAAAGTATTGCTCTTTAAATGTAATACTATTTATCTTTAAAAAGAAGAACTCTAAAAATGTCCTGTACAGCAACATGACAGAAGAATGGTGGTCTGTCTGTCAGAATGTGCTGAACAGATTTGCTCTATCAAGAGGAGCGTTTTGTGTACGAGTTTATGTTATTGTAATATTGGTTTGGGTTATGTATCGCCACATTAGCATGTAAATGCTGAACCAATCTGGAATAAAGAGGGATGCTGACCAGTAGAGGTGGTTCACCACACTTTGCTTCCACAGTCTCACATCCTGGGTCATCTTTCTCTTCCCCAGCTCTTCGATTTTCTTACCAATTCCTGGAGAGCCAAATAGACCCACATTTAAAATAGAAAAGAAAATCCTGTAATATTCACTATATACATCCCCAAAGATTACATTTTCCCATGTGCCTGGGGTCAAAGTCGTGACTGATTTCCTTTTTTTCCTCCCGCAAATACTTCTGCACTCATGTGTGGCGGTCAGTCACAACTTGCTGCACATCGACCCCCCTCTCCAAAAGTGTGCTCAGACTTCGCACAAATCCCTCCTTCTCCATTTGCACACTATTTCCAACTTCATTGCTCTGAAAATAAACATAATTCTCCATTGATCTGTGAATATTCACCAGGTGAATCAGCTCGCATGTCACCACCAAGAGTCACAGGTCCAGATTCAGTAGCCTCTTGGATGAAATCAGCTTGCTCTAGCTGCCACTGCCAGCTCACTGTTGGAATTAAGGACTTTGTCTGATGTCGACAGAATGTCTGCTTGGACAGTCCCTGCACATTGAAGGCACCCAGGAACTAAAATATGAAAAGTTACGTCATGAAATGAGAGATGCACAGACCTTATCAAAACTAACCTAAACATTTTTGGCCTATACCTTAGAAATCTGGCTAAATGATGAGCCAGACTTTCTGGAAGATGAATTTCCATCATGGTCCCTGTGTCACAAGACACACAGCAGCTGCGAGCTCTAAACTGGGTGGCTATATAAAAAACAAAGAAACAGCACATTTATAAATGTTTAAAAGAACATAAAATCACGTGTAACAATAATCTGTAAAACAAATTAAAACTAGAAGGTAATAATAAAATGTTTACACAGATGATTATTAAAAATAATTCACCTTTGCTACGGGTAAGGCTTCACGTCAGCCTGGACAAGTGCATTCTTGCAGACTACTAAATCAGTCTGACAGCCAATGTCTTGGGTAGATTCAGCCTGAAAAAAAAATAGAAGCACATTGTTGTTGGAGTTTATAAAGTCAAATAATATACAAAAGAAACTGTCAGATATAGGCACTTTATAACATTCCTAGTGTGTGATCGTTATTATAACATAAAAGTCAGTCACATATGATGTGGAGAGCCTGAAATGCACCTGGCGGTAAGGCGTTTCCTGTTTCCTGTTTTCAGTGTTGCACTCCGTGTAGCTGTTTGGTGTTTGGGGCTTGCTAAAGCTGATTTAATTTCTCTGTACTTGGATATCTCTGAGTTATTGTAGCACAAAAGCACGCTAAAACACACATTTTCTGTTGTTCCACCTAGCTTTTAGGGAACCATTTGAGTCCGCACGCAGTTTATTTGGTACTGAACAGTTTGCTCGTCCAGTTAGCTTAGCCTCAGCACGGCTATGGCTACTTCTGTCTCTGCTTCTCCGTCTCCTAGCTCTTGCTCTCTGTGTCAGATGTTTAGTTACTCCTCTGCCTCCTTTAGTGATAATGGTACGTGTAATAAATGTAGCATTTTTGTAGCTTTGGAGGCGAGGGTGTCGGAATTGGAGTCCCGGCTCCGCGCTGTTGAAAAACCTGTAAACAGCCGTAGTTACTTAGCTAGCGCGGGGCTAACTAGCTCAGAACAACCACGTAGCGACCCTCCAGTGGAACCCGACCAGCCGGGACCTCAGGCCGGCTGGGTGACGGTACGCAGGAAGCATAGAACCCAGCCCGTGGGCCACCACCAACCCGTCCACGTTTCTAATAGATTTTCCCCGCTCAGTGACGCACCCACTGATAAGCCGACTCTGATCATTGGCAGCTCCATAGTCAGAAACGTGGCATTAGAGACTCCAGCAACCATAGTTAAATGTTTACCTGGGGCCAGAGTGGGCGACATTAAATCTTATCTGAAACTGCTGGCTAAGGATAAGCGTAAATACAGTAAGATTGTTATTCACGCTGGCGGTAACGACACCCGGTTACGCCAATCGGAGGTCACTAAAATTAATGTTGCTTCGGTGTGTAAGTTTGCCAAAACAATGTCAAACTCCGTAATTTTCTCTGGCCCCCTGCCTGATCGGACCAGTGACGACATGTTTAGCCGCATGCTGTCCTTCAACTGCTGGTTGTCTAGGTGGTGTCCTGAAAACAACGTGGGCTACATTGATAATTGGAAAACTTTTTGGGGAAAACCTGGTCTGATGCGGAGAGACGGCATCCATCCCTCTTTGGATGGAGCAGCTCTTCTTTCTAGGAATATGGCCAGTTTTATTAGTCCTCCATGACAATCCAGGGTCCAGACCAGGAAGCAGAGTCGTAGTTTAACCCACCCCTCTGCAGCTTCTGTACTGTTACCCACCCACTACCCCATGGAGACAGTGTCCTGCCCACGGCCAAAATCACACAGATTAAATATCAGGCTTAATAAAGCAAATCATGGAAATCTCATAAATATTAGAACAAATTCAAATGAGCAGAAAACTAGAAAAATTAAAAGTGGGTTGTTGAACATTAGATCCATTTTTTCTAAGACTTTGTTAGTTAATGAGTTGATTTGTGATAATCAGATCTCTTTGCTCTCTCTCACAGAATCCTGGCTGCAGCAAGAGGACTATGTTAGCTTAAACGGGTCGACTCCTTCAAATTATTTAAATCATCATATTGCTCGAAGTACAGGGCGAGGAGTAGGAGTGGCAACCATTTTTCATTCGGACTTATTAATCAGTCCCTTACAGATTAATAGTTACAGTTCGTTTGAACATCTTATTCTTAGTTTTCCTAATCCAGATAGCAAAACTGTAAAACCACTCTTGTTTGTAGTTTTATATCGTCCACCAGGCCCTTACTCTGAGTTTTTGGATCAGATCTCTGATTTTTTTAAATCTGATTTGGTGCTAAATACTGATAAGGTCATTGTAGTGGGGGATTTCAACATTCATGTGGACATCGAAAATGATTGCCTCAATGTAGCCTTTAGTAATATCTTAGACTCAATTGGTTTTACTCAAAGAATACATAGCTCCACCCACTCCTGCCATCATACATTGGACCTTGTTCTGACTTATGGCATTGAGTGTGAGGAAATAACAATCTTTCCACATAATCCAGTCCTCTCGTACCACTTTCTGATAACCTTTGAGTTTTTTATAACTGAGTTCTCGAGACATGAAAGTAAATTTCATTATAGTCGGTCTCTATCTGACAACGCAGTTGCATCTTTCAAATCAACTGTTCCATCTTTACTGTCCTCAGCATCTCAGAGGCATGTAGCAGAGGGCAATATTTTCAGTTCTAGCCCCTCACAAATTGATGCCTTAGTTCATCATGTTAATTCCTCTTTATGTGTGGCATTAGATGATGTTGCCCCTTTAAAAAAGAAGGTAATTAGGGACAGGAAGTTGGCTCCCTGGTTTAACTCTCATCTACGAGCCTTAAAACAAAACTCTAGGAAATTGGAGAGAACATGGCGCTCTACGCACCATGAGGAGGCCTACTTGTCCTGGAAAAATAGTCTTGTGCTTTATAAAAATAAGCTTCAACAAACTAGAACTGCTTATTTTTCAGCATTAATTGAGGAGAATAAGCATAATCCTAAATTTCTTTTCAGTACAGTTGCTAAACTTACGCGGAATCATAGCTCTGAGCCATCTATTCCCTTAGCCCTCAGCGGCAATGACTTCATGGGATTTTTTACAAGTAAAATTAATTCTATTAGAAACAAAATCTTTAGCATCCTCCCCAATGCGATTTCTTCTTCCTCAGTAAGTGAGGCAGCTTCAGAGGTGACTCTAGAACCTCATCTGTGCTTGAACCGTTTTGATCCAGTTGAGCTTTCAGAGTTATCAAAAATATTAGCTTCATCTAAACCTTCAACTTGCATTTTGGATCCAATCCCAACCAAATTATTTAAAGATGCATTTCCTTTGGTTACTGCCCCCATTCTAGATATAATCAATCTATCCTTAGTAAATGGGTATGTACCACAAGATTTTAAGGTTGCTGTAATCAAACCTTCACTTAAGAAGCCTTCTCTGGATCCAGATGACCCAATGAATTATAGACCAATATCTAACCTTCCATTTTTATCCAAAGTCCTGGAGAAAATAGTGGCCATCCAAGTATGTCAGCATTTAAACACTAATGATCTGTTTGAGGAATTTCAGTCTGGTTTTAGAGAGTATCACAGCACTGAAACTGCATTAGTGAGAGTTACAAATGATATTCTCATGGCCTCAGATAAGAATCTTGTGTCTGTTCTAGTCTTGTTAGATCTCAGTGCTGCCTTTGACACAGTTGATCACAATGTTCTTTTAGAAAGACTGGAACATGTTGTAGGGATCAAAGGAATAGCGTTAGGCTGGTTTAAGTCCTACCTGTCTGACAGATTTCATTTTGTAAATGTACATGACAAATCTTCTTCATACTCCAGGGTTACTTGCGGAGTACCACAGGGTTCAGTGCTTGGACCAATTCTTTTTACTATATATATGCTCCCAATTGGTAAAATCATTAGACAGCATGGGATAAACTTCCACTGTTATGCTGACGATACTCAGTTATATTTATCCATTAACCCTGATGAACCTAATCGGTTGGGTAGATTACAGGCTTGTCTTGAGGACATAAAAAATTGGATGACTCTAAACTTCTTGCTTTTAAATCAAGACAAGACGGAAGTTCTCATCTTTGGACCAGAAATCCAGAAAAGGAAATTGCTTAGCCAATCGCCTGACCTTAATGGCATTACATTAATCTCCGAGAACAAAGCAAGGAACCTTGGTGTTATCTTTGACCAGGACATGTCATTCAAGTCCCAGGTTTCACAAGTTTGTCGGATTTCCTTTTTCCACCTTCGGAATATTGCTAAGATTAGAAGCATACTTTCCAGGAGTGATGCTGAAAAACTAGTTCATGCATTTATTACATCAAGACTGGATTACTGTAATTCATTACTCTCAGGAAGTCCACAGAATGTAGTTAAAAGTCTTCAGCTTGTCCAAAATGCTGCAGCTAGAGTGCTGATGAGAATTAAAAAGAGAGATCATATCTCTCCTGTCTTAGCTTCCCTACTTTGGCTACCTGTTCAATTCAGAATAGATTTTAAGATCCTTCTTATCACATATAAAGCTCTTAATAATCAAGGTCCATCATACATCTGTAATCTGATTGTTCCATATGTTCCTAACCGAGCACTTCGCTCTCAGACTGCAGGTCTACTGGTGGGTCCAAGAATATCTAAAATTAGGATGGGAGGCAGATCTTTTAGTTATCAGGCTCCTCTCCTGTGGAACCAGCTCCCAGCTTTAGTCCGTGAGGCAGACACTTTGTCTACTTTTAAGAATAGGCTTAAAACATTTTTATTTGATAGGGCCTATGGTTAAAATCTGATGTTAGCCTAAATCTGGACAAGTGGGGGATTACAGGGAGGTGGAGTGTACAGTCGGTAAAGACGGCTCTCCCTTGCCCTGCCTCCAACATGCCTACATCTAAATAGGATAGATTATCCAGAGTTAACTCTGTAGATATGCTGCTATAGGCTTAGACTGCTGAAGGACACACTGACCACTTTTCACACTCTACTGCTTTATTCTACAGTCTGCTCTTTAACTGTACTATTTTGTGCAATTTCAGCTGTTAACTTTATTTTCTCTGTAAGTGTTTTTCTCCCCAGAAGAAGCTACAATGACGTTCTGCTGAGCTGTGGTCAAGGGCGTCAGTTTGTTTCCAGAATTGCTGGGGACAATAACCATACACTTGAGTGGGGTTTAAAAATTGCTGGGGACAATAAAGTAGGCTAGCACAGGGGTCGGCGGCTCTGGAGCCGCATGCGGCTCTTCCATCCATCTGATGCGGCTCTGTGTTTGTAAAATAATGAATTGATATTTAAATAAAATGCTTTATATTTTACTGCATTAATTTTACATCTGTATGCCAATTCTAAATGTAAAGATTGTCTGCGTAAACCTGAACAGGTCCAACCTGGTCTTACTGTGAGACCGGGTTGACGCGTCACGCTTGTGCGTAATCATAGGCGCTTTATTAGCTGAAGACGATGTGAGATTCTGGGATTCTCCTCAGACGGCTCCTGGATGTGTCGCCACATTGGAGACGGGAACAAGCGCTATTCAGCCAAAGTTTCATCATCAGGGAACATTTTCTAAGTGACAAGTCTCTCTGAGAGACAGGGTTTGGAAAACACTCGCTTCAGTGGGAGGAACCTTCCCACATGCGCTCTGGGTGGCTCTGGGGTTAATCAAGTTTAATTGTTTCTCTTTGCAACAATCTTCACAAGAAGGCAAAACAGTTAAACGGCAGGTTACATATATTTCCATTTGACTGTTTATTTTGACAGATGAACTCAAGGATGTTGCTTGGTTTGAAAGAATTACCCCCACGCACACTGATGCACATGGATGAGCTGACATTTTAATCGTTAACGCACATCGCGGAGGTAAAAGATTCCCATCAGAACATCAGAGCTTTATACTGGACACTGTGTTCAGCGCGGCTCGGAGCGCCCACGGTGGACAGTGAGCTGAAGATCTGAGGGGTTCGCAGCGCAGCGCAGAACCATGGTGCATGCAATGATTTCCTCCCACTGAAGCGGTCTGGAAACCCGGTCTCTCTGAGGGATGTGTCACTTGGAAAAATGTTCTTTTTATGAAATTATGAAACTGGCTGAACAGCGCTTGTTCCCGTCTCTAATATGGAGACGCATGATGCGTAGAGACATTTGATCACGCACAAAGTTCGTGTGGAGCAGAAGCGGTCGGGCCACCGCAGGTGAAATGTTCCTAGCCTACATGAAGGGAAACTGTTTAATTGTAACATTAATACGTTACTGGACACGCTGGTCTGGTTGGTTAGACCAGTGTTTGAAGTGGAAAACACACACACACACACACACACACACACACACACACCAATTAAAATATATGCTGATAGCATGGACTAGAAGACAGGTGATGGTTTACGTATTTAAATGATGATCAGGCTGCTGTAAAATGTAATCTCCATCCACATCCAGACAGAATCATCCTCTATTCTGTCTCTATTTGCTCTGCTCTTGTCTGGGCTGATCAGCTGATGGTGCGCCTAACTAGCGGCTGATGCACATTTTACGCATTTGGAGAGGTGGGCTGGATGCTGTGCGTTTACTGGAAGATGGTTAACGCACGGGTGTAGACTACATATTAATGACAAATGAATGAAAATTAAATTGTGAGTTTTTACTTCATAATTTATAAATAAAAATGACGGGGGAAAACATTTATGACGTCTTTTTAAACTAAATTTTCTAGCGCGACCTGCCTGCTTCACTTAAGTCACTGCTTATTAAGGTCCGTCCAGAATTACTGTGGGAAACGGGTAATAATGGCTCTTTGATGGGAATAGGTTGCCGACCCCTGGATAAGATCTGAGCTGGTAAAACAAAAATCCTCATCAGCAGGCGTTTTTGAAAGTGGGGGGGACACAGCTGCCAATCACAAATTTTGCCGGGGACATGTCCCCGGCGTCCCCGGTTAAAATGACGCCTATGGCTGTGGTGGCCTCATGGAGGGGGCCATCGACTAGCACACTGCTGCTAACCACTAATACATTCTCTCTCTCCTGATAATAACTTTTTGTTTTCATTAACTTTTTATGTGCTACTACTAGTTTATCCGTTTAATTATAGATCCACTAGGATGAATACAATAAAGTTTATCTTTCACCAAATACAATATTTACTAAGACATCACAATATAACTATAGACACACTACTTGTCTTTGTGTGTGTGTGTGTGTGTGTGTGTGTGTGTGTGTGTGTGTGTGTGTGTGTGTGTGTGTGTGTGTGTGTGTGTGTGTGTGTGTCTGTGTGTGTGTCTGTGTCTGTGTCTGTGTCTGTGTCTGCCTGCTCTGTCTTCTCGATCCCCAGTGAGTCGTGGAGGATGGCTGCTTATACTGAGCCAGGATTCTCTGGAGGTTTCTTCCTGTTAAAAGGGAGTTTTCCTCTCCACTGTCGCTGCATGATTGCTTAGTATGAGGATTGCTGTATAGTCACTGACACTAATCAGTGACTTGATGCAATTTGCTGGGTTCCTTATATAGGAAACATTATTTCTGATTGGCTTAATTAACTGTGAATTGGAATGTTTATTATGTGAAGTGCCTTGAGACGACTCTTGTCGTGATTTGGTGCTATATAAATAAACTTGAATTGAATTGAATTGAAATGCGACCTCCTGAACAGAATTCCTTACAGAACTGGGTCACGCTGTAATGATGTCTGTCAACTAGTGCTGCGTTAGTTAGAGTCACTGTTGCAGAATCGACTGACACAAAAACAACCTGAATTTTCTCAGAGCCTGACAGTAATAGTCATGTGGACCGTTTCGTCGGCCAGGGCTTTGAGATATGTTCCGATTCGCCACTGATTCTAAACTTACATCCCGTTCCACATTTTGTGAACTTGACAAATAGCCCGAAGGCAGTGCAGACTGATATTAGCTAAATTAAGTGAACCACATCTCTCAAACTTTGCATTTAGGTAGGGAATTGAGCTGCAGTATTTCTGCGGTAAGGTCTCTCTACGAGTCCGAGAGCTCCACAAGCGGTCAGCCCACGCAGCAGCTAGTAGGCGCTGCATCGGTCAAACATGCACCGGGCTGACCTCTGGGGAGACCGGGTGGAAGAATGGAAGACAGAAGTGTCCCTCCAAGAGCTCCGTCATATTTCAACCCATTTTTATGTTAAATGCACTGGGTTTTACCCTTTTACCCATCGACATATGCCCTATTAATTATTTTACCATATTTTACATCTAAATTTCATGGTTAAACAGTACATGCAACATGTTAAAATGATAGTTAGCTAGCTACTTCGATAAACTCAGCTAGTTTAAAGGCGGCAGTGACCTAAAATACATAAATATAATTTTACTTACCGAAAAAAATGAAGTGGAGGCTCCTTGGATGCTCTATTAGTGCAATTAATGCCACAGCAAGTCATTTTGTCCAACAATTGCACAAAAAATATCCAAAAAAGAATACACAAACACAGACACTCAAAATGCCAGAGCAGTTTCCAAGCCAGACCGAGGCTCTACTGAGGCCTTTCCACGGAGCTAGCTCTGTGGTCACGTGTGTTGGATGCTCATTAATTATACAGAATTTTAGGCTTTTAATACACTTAAACAGAAGAGTGAGAAAAAAATTCACCCCACTCAGAGTTGTCATGAGTGTAAACTAGATCATTTAAACCAAAAACATGTTTTGGTACCAGGCTGTAAACATGTTTATTTCTGCTGTGAAATTGGTATTTTTAACATGGGAGTCCATGAGGATTTACTCACTTCTGACACCAGCCCCCAGCGGATGAGGGTGGAACTGCAATTTTTGGTACTTCCGGTGTCGGTACAAGATCTGCTCGGGTGCAAGTTCAGCTCGGGGTCCGTCGACTGCCGATGACGTCAAAGTAGTTGATTGGCTGAACATGAACCTTACGGAATTACGTAATCACGTTACGTTGTTATCACGTTACGTTGGTCCAGGCAAATCTTTCTGTTGGAAAGATGGACAACTTTTACAAAAAAATCCATCATTACCTCTTTGAAAATACACTTTTAGCATAGAGCTGCATGTATATTAGGGCTGACCGATTAACTGCATGTGCAATTAAATTGCGATGTGACAAAGGGAGATTTTCTAATCGCAAAGGCTGCAATTTGGCAGCGAGTGGTTAGCACAATGCTAACATACGTGGAAAAACCCATAGGAATGCTAATGCTAATATCACCAATTACATTCTTACAAATTATGAATTAGAAATGCGCCAAATGATTACATTTGGAGTCTAATAGAAAGTAAAACTACCATCAGTCTAATAGAAAGTAAAACTACCATCAATCAAATAAGTACAGACAGGTATTTTAGTAACGCCAGAAAACTTTTAACTCCAGAGTTTTGGCTAGCAGCTATGAGCGTAACTGAACTACACATGGACAAGACGTCAAAAACTCTAAACACAAAATACTTCAATAAACGGGACACACTTCTTTCCTGCAAATACAATTTCACAGGTGTTGCTAATACCTATGATCCTTCAAGGGATGTGCTCAAAGAGGAGTTCAACATTATGAATAAAATAGTGTTTTATTTTACAAATACCATTATAAACAAAAACTTACATCTTAAGAAACATTATTTTAATAACGAAACTGCTAAATTCTTTCCAACAGTATAGATGTGTAGTGTATTTTGTCCGAGTGGGTTTGCCGTACTTTGACGTCATCGGCAGTCGAAGGACTCCGAGCCGATCTTGCACCCGAGCAGATCTTGTACCGACACCGGGTTTGATTCAATTTCAGAGCTGCATTGTGGGGGCTTGGTGCTACTAAGCAGAGACTAGCTCTAGTAACGGCAGGTTACTGACATACACATCTTAGTTGAGCTTCTGAGACACGTCAGTCAGAAAATCTAATTATTGGATGAAGTGAGTCATAAATTCAATGTTCTATAAATATTACTCATCTTTCAAAAGTCTTTTTTACCATGTTGTTGTTGGCTGTTTCCTTGTAGCTTATCAGCTGTCTGTCAGCAAACAACCTATTGTTCTCCAGAATGTTTTGTGGTTCACAGTAACATTGTTATTAACTAAACACTGCTAAATAAACAAGTATGTCTGCTATGTTTACTTCTGTATGATTCAAAAAAGCTCTGACAAATTATCAGCCCCTTTTAGGTCATCTTTATCATTATGTGCTTTGCTGGCAGGGGTCAAATGTTACTTTCTAACAGTCCTATAGTGTTAACAAAATGATGAATCATAAAATTTCTCCTGCTGTGGGTTCTGGTTCTTCTGGAGTTCTGGACATCCTCTGGGAATTCCTGTCTCCTGGCTTCACTGTGGATCGCTGTGGTTTGCTATGGTCTGGTCCGCTTCTCTTTATGACTCTGATTTCCTTCTCATCGTGGTCCCTGCCTGCGGATTTCGATAAGTGGGATTACAATTTGCTGATTGGGATATGTATTGACTGTTCTGCTGTGTGATTGTTTGGTTTACCGCACTCCTGCTGCTTTGTTGCCTAAGAACGAACTCTGTCTTCCTCTGCTGAGTCCTCAGGGCCTCTAAAGTTGTCCAATGCCTTGTGGTCTTCTGTCTGTGACTCTGTGCCCTTGGAAAGAAGGGGATATGTAGAGTACCAAAAGGTCAAGTTTACATAAAAAATGACCAGAAATTAACTTTTTAATTTTCAGAGACAAACACCATATCTGTCTGCCGTCCAAATAGGAAAGCACTCCACAAGACCTTGTTATCGAACAAGGAAGCCATAATATCTTTGCTCAAGGTCTCATGCAGAAGATGAGACTTTCTTCACTTTTACTCTGAATTAAGTTCATCTTCCTTGATTCATAAATTACTTTACAACTTTATAAGTTGATATAATCAAATGTGCTGAATGAACAAGATGTTTAAATCCGAAAGTGTTTGAATAATGTGTGCAATAATCAATGCTGTGTTAAATTGAATATTTTTCCTGCAATGATTCATTTCAGGTCTTAAACTACACCAGATCAGTATTTGTTGATTTAACAAATTAATCTATCAGGATACTCATACACATTTTAATAAGATAATTATTCAGGTTTAACATTTTTGCTTCACATAGCTGTCATAATATTTGCACTTCACACTAAGAGTTCAACTCTCTGAGTATCTGACTAAAGGAGTGATTTCTGAGGTATTGTTGGTAATGCCCTTTAAACGTGTCAAATTCTGATTTGTATAAGTTTATAAACAATGAAGTTGATAAAGCAGGAATCACTTCCTGATCTAGTTAGTCTTCGCCGTTCCCTTGACAAGGCCAGTCGGGTGAGCAAGCATTTTGAGACCATCCTATTTTTTTACCTCACTGTCAAAGCCTCTCTGCAACGCTTGCAAGTGATTTCAGATACAACAGCTCTTTTAAAGGTATGGTGAAGGTGAAGTGTGTTTTTTTTAACTCTGTTTTTCTCCGCGCCTGCTTGTTGTGCTGATATATCGCCCCCCATAATATGACTCTGACGTTTTAAAGGACTTTTCTGACTTTGTGGAGGACTGCATTCTGAAATATGATCATGTTTTATTTTTTGGTGATCCTAATATCTGAACATCTTATTCTTAGTTTTCCTTATCCAGATTGCAAAACTGTAAAACCACTCTTGCTTGTAGTTTTGTATCGTCCACCAGGCCCTTACTTTGAGTTTTTGGATCAGATCTCTGATTTTTTTTAATCTGATTTGGTGCTAAATACTGATAAGGTCATTGTAGTGGGGGATTTTAACATTCATGTGGACACTGAAAATGATAGCCTCAATGTAGCCTTTAGTAATATCTTAGACTCAATTGGTTTTATCCAAAGAATACATAGCTCCACCCACTCCTGCCATCATACATTGAACCTTGTGCTGACTTATGGCATAGAGTGTGAGGAAATAACCATATTTCCACATAATCCAGTCCTCTCGGACCACTTTTTGATAACCTTTGAATTTTTTATAACAGAGTTCTTGAGACATGAAAGTAAATTTCACTATAGTCGGTCTCTAACTGACAACGCAGTTGCATCTTTTAAATCAACTGTTCCATCTTTACTGCCTTCAGTATCTCAGAGGAACGTAGCAGAGGGCAATATTTTCATATCTAGCCCTTCACAAATTTATGCTTTAGTTCATAATGTTACTTCTTCTTTACGTGTGGCAAACTGGAGAGAGCAATGCGCTCTAAACACTAGGAGGAGTCCTATTTATCCTGGAAAAATAGTCTTGTGCTTTATAAAAATAAGCTTCAACAAGCTAGAACTGCTTATTTTTCATCGCTAGTTGAGGAGAATAAGAATAATCCAAAATTTCTTTTCAGTACATTTGCCAAATTTACACAGAATCATAGCTCTGAACCATTTATTCCCTTAGGCCACAGCAGCAATGACTTTATGGGATTTTTCATGTAATGTCCAGAAATGGTCAGTTTTCATGTACAGTTTGACCCCTTCAGCATCTGATCGACATGGAGACAGGAGTCTGCATGTGTTGCCTTTAATCTGTTGGGTCCTGCTATTCCATCAGCTGGGGCCTCTCTACAGCTCAGAACACATGATAACAAAGTGTCAACAATACTGTTCCCTTCTCAAGGCCCTTCTGTGCCAAGCCTGCCTGATTATCTAGGTCGGACTGGAGTGTTTTAAGAGTGGCTGTTTTCAGCTTATATGAGTTAATCATTCGTACAATAATAATAATAATGTTTTGATTAATCTGTGCGTAAATCAGTAAGGTTGATTGACCTGTGATTGAGTTACTTACTGAAATGAAATGAAGCATTACATTGATTTATATATATGGTAATCAGTAATGTTTGATATGACAAGGCAATCGTCACCTGCACCAGACACAAGGACAAATTAAAGTTAAGTTAAACTCATGACACATAGATATTTCTTTACCCCAGATCAGAGCATCCAGTATCTCAAGAAGGCGTGTTTTCTGAGGTTGTCTTGGTAATATCCCTTAACATGGCACGTTCTGATTGGCCAAGTAAATCATAATATGAAAATATTAAAACAGAATCTCTAAAGCCCCCTTCAGACAGGCCATGAAAAACGGAAATGTTCCAGACTCTGTCCGTAAGACCTTTGTGTCTGAATACAAACATCCGGATAACGTGTTCCGGAATTTATCCGGACGAAGCCCCTAGTAACAGGTCCGGACTTGTTACGGACAGGGTGGCTGCTTCAGACTGGTGAGGTAGAGTTCCGGACAAGGGGGAGGGGGAGGAGGAGGGGACCGGGGGACGCTGTGCGCACCCAGATAGCTCGCTGCTGTAGCATGCGGCGAACCACGGCAGCTCGCCTCCTACGGTACCGCCTAGACGCGCGACGGCGTGCTTCACACCGCTTCAGTGATTCCTTTAACCATTGAGCTTCATCATCCAGGTCTCTTATGCGTCTACGTGTGCGCAGAATTATGCTTCAGCGCCTCGTGATTTTTATCTTGAGAGGCGCTATAGAAATGATATTTTCTTCTTCTTCTTAACATGAGTCCGATTCTCTGTCGATGATTGTTTCTGAGGTCTGCAGCACGTTGTGGGAAGCACTCCAACCAGATTACCTGCCATGTCCTTCTACCAACCAGTGGGCAGCCATCGCAGCAGATTTTTGGCGTCTTTGGAACTTTCCAAACTGTGTGGGGAGCCTGGATGGCCAACATGTGACCATCAAAGCACCACCAAATGCTGGGAGTGACTACTTCATCTACAAGGGCACTCACTCCATTGTGCTGATGGCAACATGTGATGCCAACTATCGATTTACGATGGTGGACTTCGGTGGGTATGGACGGGAACGTGATGGTGGTGTATTTAAAGAATGTGTCTTTGGTTCAACACTCCTGAACAACAAGTTGAACCTGCCACCTCCTGCGTTTCTCCCTGGAACCAGGACTGAAGCACCGCACATGCTAGTTGCTGATGCTGCCTTCCCCCTGCACATCAACATAATGCAACCTTTTCCAGGTATGCGACTAGCCATATGTATCACATTTGAAATGACTAGTGTGTCATGTGTATTAAGTTGTGATTATGTTCTGTTTAATAACACTCATTGCTGCTGTATTTATTTTCAGGACATAATTTGGAGAAGGATAAGCAGATCTTCAATTACCGCCTGTCCAGAGTCCGGCGTGTCATTGAAAACAGCTTTGGGATCCTAGCAGCGCGTTGGCGAATTCTTGGGAGGGCCATTGAGTTCCACCCAGATAAAGCGGTGAAGGTTGTGAAGGCGTGTGTGGTTCTCCACAACTACCTGGCATACATTGACAATGCGAACACACCAGAGAGCCGATACATCCCACCCACTTTCGCTGACAGTGACTCGGCAGGAGTGGTGCACCCTGGAGATTGGCGGAGATTGGTGGACGGTGACTCCAACCTTCTACCGGTCAACTCAAAGATGATGTGCAAGAGCCGCTCAAACAGGAATGCCGTTTGTGTGCGGAATGAACTGGCACAATTCTTTTTGTCACCAGCAGGAGCTGTGTCCTGGCAGGAGGAGACTGTGTCACGTGGCACACTCACAGACTAGAGTTTGTCCATCGTAATTGTAACGTGAGGAAGTATGGGTTTCTGTGCCAAAGGTTGTATTTGCCCGGCTGGGTCAAAGCTGGGTCACGCAGCACCTTCACCCACAGATTAAGACCTAAGACGGCAGCAAGTCTGAAGGAATCCACAACATCCGAACACCTGCTCTCCAGAAGAAGGACTTCACACACAGTCTAGTCATAATAAAACAGAGTCTTAAGCTTTCTTTATTTTATTAATGTTAAATAATCATTTGATCACTTTGCTCATTATAAATGTATTTTAATCAAATGAATGATTATTATGCTTTGGGTAATCATAATGAACTATAATGAATCAGTATACTTAATTAAATAATGTTTTTGAAGATGTTTAGCGATGACCTTCACACCTGCTCATACAGGTCCGGATCCACAGTAACTTCAAAACACATTTGCTCTGACGCACAACAAGTTTGCTTTGGGAAGAGAAGTGGTTTCGGTAAGGAGACAGAACGGAAGAGAGCTGAAGTGCGGAACGAACGCCACGGGGAAAGGAGCCCTGCAGGCTCCTGTTCTCCCACCACGTTATTTCTGTCAAGCCAGACAGAATAGCTGAAATGCAACCCGCTAATGCAGACTCCTCCCAGAGTCTTTTGATTTCTGAGTTAATTTAAACATGAGAAAGCGCATCTGCCGAAACGCTTCAGCAATGTGTACCGAGGTCAACTGTGGACTGGACCGTCGCACACCTTTGTCTTCTCTGTCAGCCAAGGTGTCATCTGGAGAACACATCCTCCATTTGGTCCGGATCTAAAAGAGGGTCCTAAGTGCGGTGAGGCAGAACACGACCAGATAGCGTTCTGATGCTGTTTTTCTAATAAGAACTAAAGTTTAATTGCAAAACATCATTTTTCACTCAGTTCACCTTCCCTCTCCCTGAAGCAATCTCAGACACCTGCATGCACGCATTCATAATTCCATCATCCTCAATCTTAGCACATCCAACACAAGGTCTATTTGAACAAGCTTAAAATATCAACTGTTAAAGATTGTTCAAAAAGGTTGCCAATGTTGATTGTTTTTTCCTATGATTGTCATTTCAAATCGTTAGTTTAAATTTAAGAAATAAATCTCTTAAAATTTAAAACTTGCCTTTTCATTGAACTGAAACAGACAAACGGATATGATCGTCAGTTTATCGATGAAAACAACCTTTGAGTCTTCTTATCTCTATAACATTTGGTTATTAATTTGTTAAAATTAATTTTCCAGATTATTACGTAGAATGGTTCATCTTTCATAAAAGAGCCAACAACCATTACGCTACATATTTGGCGAGCCAGCCTGGTGGTAGTGTTCTTTTTCTTTTTTTTTTTTGCTGTTTACCATGTCTATTTTCTAGTGCCTTGTTCATAAAAAAATCTCAACTAAAAACCTGAAATTATCTTGGGGTATGAATTTTTTTTTCAAGACTCTGTGTTTATCTGCTTTGGGGAGCCTAGTCAATGAGTGCGAAATAATACTGTGTGCAAACTGATGCCAAAAAACTGAAAATGACAAACAAAACTGTAAATGGAAGAAAACAGACTTCACTTTAATGGAAAAGAAACATGCAAATGAAACACTTCTAGGAATAAAAATAAAAACATGCAAATAAAAAATCTTTCAACACAAACACATTTCAATTCTCCAGAAAGTCGCACACACATGCTAAAAGGTTGCGCCTGGCCACCACCTGCTTCTGTTCAGGGACCTTCCTCAGTAGGTCTGCTAGAACCTGCTCAAACCTGTCATACTCATCATCCTTCTGCAGTATCTCACTGAGCTCCTTCCTACGTTTGTCAATTCGGGTCATCTGTTCAGAAAAGCAGTCATCCAAATGCTGCTGGCGCCGCCTCTTTTTGAGAGCAGGTCGTGGTGTGCTGGTGGACTCTAGCAACTCATCGGCTGTTTGTTGATCCGTTGAAACGGATTCTCGGTCAAGGGAGGCATGGAGAGATGGAGATGGAGATGAATTTGATGAAGCTGATGAGGAATGTGATGACACAGGATCCGGTGAGGACTCCAATCCAATCCAATCCAATTTTATTTATAAAGCGCATTCACAAGGCATTACAACCAAACAAGGCGCTCAACATCCTGCTGTTGTTGAGAGGCAGGCAGTGAAGACCCCTGAAGTTGTGATGGGGCCTCATCCTGTGAGGATCCACATGAGGCCTGGTCCTGAGGTGGTTCAGTTGGGGCCTGTTGTTCAGCAAACACAGGCACATAGTTATCTCTTTATTACTTACATACACTGGTAAAAACAGAATGCAAATATAGTTATTAATAGGTTTAGGTAATCACAGTAGTATAATGAGATGAATTTGGTTGACTTTGATGAAAGCTTTTAACTAGAACTGCAGCTTGTTAGCGCCATGTGTAGCTGGTAGCTGGTAGCACAGACAAACAGGAAGTACAAACACAGCATGATAAAGTAGTTACCTTGAAATTTGAAGATGTGGGTCTATGCTTTATGTGCGGCTCCAACCACGAAAGCATAACATAAAAAGCCGGAACCTTTTTGCCACCTGGATCGCCACTGGTGCCCCTCAAGGTTTTTATCATTCGGACAAATTTGTCCCGCATGCTCCTCCACTTCTTCATGCATTGCTCCACATCCACTTCCAAAATACGGGCAATTTCCTTCCAGGAGTTGTAAATAACCTGGGCATCTTTATAATTCTTTAAAGACGTATTATATAAATGTTCGTATTTCCGTACTTCCTCCGCTAGACATTCCTCGAACTGGTCCATATCTACTACTTCTTTCTACACACGACTCCGGCACTGTTGACAAATTTACAGGACATTGCGTCATGACGGAAGTGATCTCAGGTTTCTGGACAAACCAATCACTAGCTTGCGTAATCCGTCTCGTTCGATGGATGTTTAAAAAAGTGGGTTCGACTCCGTACGTACTTGCGTGCCTGCCGGGGCCCTACGCCACAACGGATAATGGCGTTGCGTGTCTCCGCACTGACGCAGACGGAGAAGCATAAATCAGCCTTTATACTGAGCCAGGATCCTCTGGAGGTTTCTTCCTGTTAAAAGGGAGTTTTCCTCTCCACTGTCACTAAATGCTTGCTTAGTTTAAGGATTGCTGTAAAGACTCTGACACTAGTCAACCTGCTGGGTATCTTATATAGGAAACTTGTTACTGATTGGCTTAATGAACTGACCTGTATTGGAATGTTTACTGTGTGAAGTGCCTTGAGATGACTCTTACCGTGATTTGGTGCTATATAGATAAACTTGAATTGAATTGAATATATCAAAAAGCAAATGGTAATGGTGCATATGACGATTTTATTAAGCATCATGTTGTAAAATAAAAATTGTCCAAAGAAGAAATATTGTAAAAAATAAAATAAAATACACCAACTGTCCTTGCTATATCAAAACTTTTTGACAGATAGTAGGAGTCAAAATTAATCATAAATCATAAAGAAATAAGCTGAAGGGAAAACGTATTTAGTCAGCCACCAATTGTGCAACTTCTCCCATTATAAAAAAACGAGTGGTTTGTAACTTTCATTACCTCAATCATGAGACAAAATAAAAAAATTAAGTCCAGAAAAATCACGGTGTGATTCTTAAAGAATGTATTTATTAATTATTGGTGGAAAATAAGTATTTGGTAGGAAGCAAGACAAAAAACAGTAGAATACCTATATTTGGCTATTTATAATATTGTTTTGCTTGCTTTTTGGCGGTCCTTTTCGTCCACATTGTACAGAGCTGCATGCTCAAATTAAACAACAATATTAATAAATTTAAAAAAAAGCACCAATATTTTTAAAAGCAATACATGAAACTTCAACCTGACACAGAACTGAAAATTCTTTCGGTTCAAAACACCTGAAAAGCTCCCACCAGCAGCTTGGCGAGGACAGTGATGTCACTTCCTGTTTCGATTTCCAGTTGTTTTGTGCTAAGCTAACACGCTATTTAGCTGTTAAACATGGCGATTGGGTTTAAGAATGAGGTAGTGCTCATCGTGAACAGCCTGGCCAACGCGGTGGTGTTGGAAATTTTCAGCGCAGCCGAAAAAGTATCTTTGAACTCACAAAACCCGGAAGTTGAGGTAAGTAAACTTTAGCTAAATGTAGCTAACAGTTTCTGAGTCCAAGAGAGCATCGGTTAGATGAGCTCGCGGTCGTCTGCGCTCACCGTAACGTCCAGTTAACCGAGATGGTTTCTAAAACTTGATCTTTAGAGTCGTTTGGAATCGGTTTCTCGAATTTGACCAGTAGTCATGGCGACATTAATGAGCTCCTCAACATAGGGTGACCATAGTTTGATTTACCAATAAGATTGACCCGATCCTGATGGACTTTAATGAAACTGATAACTGTTACTTAAGTCTTCTTTGAAGTAAACTCCAGATGTAAAGCAGCATTACATTACTACGTTACTACGTTACATAGCTCATCTGTATGAGAAAAAGATCTATAACCAAATAACAGTTATCCATTCCAGTTTTACTGGATATAAACAAACTCAAGAGATAGTTTTACTACATACAAATTCTGTTGTTTCTAATCCACGTAACTAAACATAAAGGAGAGCAGTCATATGAAATGGATTTAATATAATCTTTCGTTTCTGCTCATTTGTATGTAGCTTTGGAGCAGATCTTTCTCAGTAGTTTTTGGTTGTTCAACAAAAAAGCATGAAACTCTTTCTTCCGGATGGATCATCTGAACCATTGGTCCGTTTTAACTGTCAATCTTTCTGGTGAACCATTCACACAAGGCCGTCGTCGTGCGTGGTCGTGCGTTGCTGGGTAGTTTTTACTTCCTGCGCATGCAAAGCGAAGGTTGGGCTCTCCAAAGACACCTCTATTTTCTGCTCGACAGGTAAGCCAAAGTTCAGCATGCTATTTGGAGAATTTAATTTCAGACTACTGCTAGAAGAAGGTTGGGTGCTGCAAGGCCAGCAGCTACTTGTAATGAGGATAACTGGGCGTTCTTTCTCATACGCATTTTTTTTCCCCAAAACGAGGAGCGGACGGTTCTTCCCTGAAATTCAGAAACATCTGCCACTATACCTTTTAAGGTATGCCTTCTCTGTGTGGTTATAATGAGTAGTGAAATAGCAATCTTCAGATAAGTCACCAAATACAAAAATGATAAACAATAATGCCTCGTCTGTAAAAGGAAATGTTCTTTAACAAAGTAATAGCACTTCTTTCAAGTTTTAGTGTGTAACAGTCCCAGGATTGAAGATGGAAAACGTGATGAGAGAGCTTCGACTGATGCAGATGTTTTACTTTCATTCGTCTGATCTCGTGATGAGGTGAAAACTGCATGAACAGTCAAAATGAACAACAATGGTTACAACAAAACAAAAAAAAAGTAAACACATTTTGACCACAAGAGCAGTAAATCATACACCTTGCTCTGCTTTCCCAGGGACTGCAATATATATCCTATTGGAATGCTGTGTCCCGTAATTCACAGCCCGGTATGAGCTAAGCGCAGCAAAGTCACAATAAACAAACAACAGATGTCACTGCACAATCAAATCCTCTAAATAAATAAATACAAACTTATCTTTAATGTAGGGCTGTCACAAACGACTATGTTAGTAGTCAACTAATCGAGTCATTCATAAAAGTTTAGCTTATTGCACCAGGATGCTCTAATATACCATCATTAGCTTCTAGTCTGAAGTGTGATCAGCTATGTGCCATCGAATAATAAAGACGAGATGATCGCTTATCAGCAACTTTAATTAACTTTGTAACCTGTTAATACAAATGCTAGTCAAATGGAGGTAGGCACCTAATATGGAGTCAATTTTATGTCAATAAGGTCTCGCGAGAGCACGCACTATCGCAAGAGGATAATTAAACGTCCGTGAAAGGTTAAGTTCCCATCCACTAGTGCTCAAAAAGTCCTCCGCGCGTGTTTTAAACTATCCGCGAGTGCGAAAAAGCACCTTGCGCGTGTTTACAAAGACCCGAGAGCAGATTGTATCCAGTCACGCACAGACAATTGTTCCTGTCGCTCTTAAGTGTGGGTAATATGCGCGTGGAACTGTTAACACGCCCGCGCAGCCTGCCCTGCTCTCGAGTGGAAATTCCGCTCTACTGGACAAGTTTCACTTTTGACAGTTTTGGGGGCGGGTTCCAAGGAGCCACCTTCCCTAATGTGATTGGTCACTTTCAGACCGAGGTCTTTATCACATTTTCCCACAGTGCTTGTTTACCTGCAGAAAACGTCTTTGATTCAACTGTGTCCGAATTCAGGAGCAGGATGCTTGTGAGTACGGGTCATTGCCGGTCTAGCAAGGCTGGGTCCTTGTTCGACCGCTAAAACCAGAACCCAGCGGCTCTGAATTCGGACAGTCTGGCCTTCACCTCTACGATGGTCCGCAGGTACCGTCACAGCCGTGGCTGAAGCTACACGCAAAGGAATAATGCTAAAGCTAGTGAAAATCAAGCAGGAATATTTAAGGAGCTGCTACAGCTGCTTCACCTCCATCAGCAGCGTTTGTTCACAACCGTTTTCAGGTAAAGTAATTTTGTTTATTGTAGAAGCTTTCAGGACGTACATGTTAACTATAGATGGTTTCATGTATGTTTTAAGCTACAGAATGAACTTGTTAAATGTACACAACACATTACTACAGATTATTATCATGTAGGTAATTAATATAAACCAAATGCATTATAAATGTTGAATCATACAAATGTTGAAAATGCAAGCCCTTTAACTCTCCCCGTGAATTCTCCTCATTCATTCTGGCCGCTGTTTGCATCCCGCAGAGCGCTGACGCGCAGGCGGCACAGCACGCACTTGCAGATATAATTCTGTGTGTGGTGCAAAAACACCCCGACTCCCTGATTTTTGCCCTTGGCGACTTTAATAAGGGGAATCTGAGCAAAGAACTACCGAAATACAGACAATTAATTGACTGCCCGACCAGGGAAAACAACACGCTGGATCACTGTTACACAGCAATAAAGGCAGCCTATCATGCAATGCCGCATGCTGCGCTTGGACTATCGGATTACGTCATGATCCATCTGATCGCTGCATACAGGCAGAGATTAAAGCTCTCCAAACCTGTGGTCAGGACATCCAAAAAGTGGACTAAACAAGATGTGGAAGAACTTCACTCCTGTTTTGAATCAACAGACTGGGATGTGTTCGGTTCAGCCACAGACATCCTGGGTGAGTACACGGACACGGTCACGTCCTACATTAAGCACTGCGAGGACAACATTGTTCCAACACGCTCCAGGCTGTGCTTCAGTTACGACAAACCATGTTCACAGCTAAACTCAGTCAGCTCAGGAGAAAGGAACCGCATTCAAAAACAGAGACAATGAGAGCTACAAAAATGCAAAATACAGGTTCAACAGGGAGGTGAAAAGTGCTAAATCCAAGTACTCTGAGAGGTTGAAAAAACAATTCTCAGCTAACGACTCAGGCTCTGTTTGGAGGGGGCTTAAGCAAATAACCAACAACAAGCCAAAAACCCCTCAGTCAACGGAAGACCTGCAGTTAGCAAACAGACCTAATGAGTTCTACTCAGGGTATCCGCGGGTCCTTAAAAAGTCTTAAAACGTCTTAAATTAGCTTTTCCTAATTTAAGGCCTTAAAAATCCTTAAAAATGACAAATAATCCTTAAATACAGTTTCCAAATGTCTTAAATGACCAAAGACCCATTAAACAAAATATTTTTTATTTCTATAAAATTTTTGTGAATTTCTAGTTAGTGTTCAGCATTTTTTGTGTACGATATTGACATAAGCGGAACTGTACACATTCAGTTGGTTGTGAAAGGGGGCTATTTTTAGATGAGCACAGTAGCTGGTTAAGCTAGTGGGAGCTTGCGCCATGGGGAAGTGCAAGTTTAATGGTAACTGGATGGCTAATCCCACGTTCGTGACGTGGTTAGCACCTGTTCCAGGCATTAGGTGGAAATTATAGCTTTAATTAAATTTTAAAAATAGCTTAAATTTGGTCAAGTGGCCTTAAAAAAGGTCTTAAAAAGTCTTAAATTTGGCTCCTTTAAACCTGCAGATACCCTTTCTACTGTCGCTTTGATGATCCATCAATCAACCAGGACATCACCACCAGCTAGATCTACACAACAAGGTCATTCCAAACACACCCACATCAACCCGCTTCTCCTCCAGCTTCACTGGCTGCCTGTCAACTTCAGGGTTCATTTCAAGATCCTGGTTCTGGTCTATAGGGCCTTACATGGACAAGCACCATCTTACATTGGTGATCTTCTTAGTCCCTACACCCCCAGCAGCTCCCTTAGGTCCAGTGACCAAAGCCTACTGGTTGTGCAGCACCAGGCTAAAGACCATAGGTGACAGATCATTTGCTGCTGTGGCCCCCAGACTCTGGAACTCTCTCCCCCTGAGCCTGAGATCAGTGGACTCAGTGGTCTCCTTTAAAAAGCAGCTGAAGACTCACTTGTTCAAGCTGGCTTTTGTATGACCTTCTTCACCACTCTCTCTTTATTCTGCTCTCCCCACCAATTCCACCTTCCTCAGGATCCACTGATTTCCCTCTTTCGTGTTGACTTTCTCTTTCTTAACATTTTTTTAATCACAATTGCCTATTTTTGCTCATTTTAAATATATTCTTAAACATTTTCTAAATGCTTTTTTATATTTTTACATTTTTAGTTTTTCTGAAGCGCCTCGCTATTTTTATCTTGAGAGGCGCTGTAGAAATGATACTTTCTTCTTCTTCCTCTTCTTCATTCACACCTCCCTGCCCCGAGAAGTCTCTTCACAAAAGCCCCCACCCCCCTCCTCCAACTCACCTCTAACAGTCATGGAAGAGGATGTTAATAAGATGTTCAAGAAGCTAGACATCCACAAGGCACCTGGACCTGAGACACTGTGCAGAGGAGCTGAGCCCTGTCTTCACAAAGATCTTTAACACCTCTCTGGACTCATGCCATGTTCCAACTTGCTTCAAATCCTCCGTTATTGTCCCAGTCCCTAAAAAACCAAAGATCACTTGACTAAATGACTACAGGCCTGTGGCGCTGACATCAGTAGCCATGAAGTCCTTTGAGCGCCTGGTCTTGAACCACCTCAAAAAAATCACAACCCCTCTTCTGGACCCCCTGCATTTTGCCTACAGAGCCAACAGATCTGTAGATGATGCAGACAATCTTACCCTCCACTTCATCCTGCAACATCTGGACTCCCCAGGAACCTACGCAAAGATACTGTTTGTATACTTCAGCTCAGCATTTAACACAGTCTGCCTAGCTCTCCTTTAGGACAAGCTATCTGTGCTGAACGTGCCCGACTCCATCTGCCGGTGGATCACAGACTTTCTGACAGATAGGAGACAGCACGTGAGGCTGGGAAAAAATGTCTCAGACACCCGAATCACCAACATTGGAACCCCCCAGGGCTGTGTCCTCTCTCCTCTACTCTTTTCCCTCTACACTAACAGCTGCACCTCAAACCACCTGACAGTGAAACTGGTCAAGTTCGCGGATGACACCACCCTTATTGGCCTTATCTCAGATGGGGACGAGTCTGCATACAGAGCAGAGGTGGAGCGCCTTAAAGACCAGAACCTCACTCCACTAAAACAGCTTCTTCCCATCTGCTGTAAGTCTCCTGAACAACCAATGATCGGCCAATAGACACAGAAATGCCCCAGTGACCCACATTACTACGCGTATGATTGTTTTTCTAGCTATGTTTCTACTTCTGTTTATTTGATGTATCTTAATGCAAATGCTGCCTGACCTGACTTTGACTTGAATGTATATTTGCACCTTGCCACCGAAACAAATTCCTAGTAGATGAGCCTCTCACCTACATGGCAATAAATAAATCTGATTCTGATCTGAGTGCAGTAGGATGTTTTCTAATGTTAATTGGACCATAGAACTACTTATTTTGCATCAAATGAGGATAAACCGTTTTAAAAACAGGCTTTTTAATAAAATAGCGTTGACGTGTTTGTGCATTTGTTTATTCAACATAAGCCTAATAATGATTAGATCTGTCTAATGTAAATTCTCTGTAGTTTTTATTTAACCATTTCCTGCTGCTTTTCTTTAAACAGAACAGAACCAATGTTCTGCAGGTTATAGGTTTGTTTTACATTTTTGAATAAAGAAAAAAACAATTTCAATCTATTACAGGTCAGCATGCACTGTGCTGCACATTTGCATCAGTGCTGGTGAAGTACTGGGCCTGGACAACCACACATGAGGATGAACCTGAGGAAGATGTGTGTGGAGGAGGTCAGTGGTGCTCTGTCCTGGAGGAGGAGTTACCAGAAAATCACCACTACTGTTAACAGGCAAGTCATTTATGTAGGAACCTCTATTAAAAACAACACTGTGGTTTTATTTGCTAAAGCATCACAATTTTTATACCAGTGGATCCATAAACCATCTCCTCATTTCATATTTCTGAATACATCTTAGAGATGTAACAGCCGTCGTCTGAGCCAGCCCAGCAGTCCCTGTAGATGGACGATGGAGTAGACGGTGAGAGGAAGCGTCCCAAAGCTCTCTCTGCAGACCGTCCTGTATGATGTTCCTCTGACCAGAAACGTCCAGCCACGGGTCTGCTCCAGCCCTCCATCCACGTCTGGATCCTCCTACAGCAGATCCAGCTGCACTGTTAAAGACTTCCTGCTCACTCAGTTTAAATAAATGATCCAGGAAGAGTCACTCAGGTTAATCCTGCTTTAACTGTACATAACTGGTCCATACTGATTTTGATCTGTAAATAAGTGTAACGTATTATAAATAATCTTGTCTCCTTACCATTTTTTCATTTTCTGTTCATGTAACATGTTCAAAAGCATCTGTAATAATAAAAGTGGTGATAAAATCAATGACAAGAAAGAGTTATCAGTTAGTATTTGCTTTAATAAATGTGTTAAAATATCAAACAACTAAATAACATTAACACAATAACAGTAGAAGGCCTCTCTCCCAGGAGGACCACCAGGTAAAGACTCTCCTGACCCTGGACACCTGCAGTCCTACAGAGAAAATCAGATCACAGGTGACAAAAAGGCAATAAACACATTTTTACATTTATCCACATGAGAAGATAAAATTATTTTCTTCACACAAACAATTTTTACTTCATTAAAAGGTGTCAGCTGTGTAAATCCCTGGTTATAAAACTGTTTTTCACAGCAGAACACACGATAAACTACTGTTGTCGTAAACAGCTTCACTCTTCATCTCTAAGCTTAATAAAAATGGTCTGTTGTCCCTAAAACAAATGACAAGTTTCATTCGCCACACACACACACACACGGGAATAACTACGGGACTTACGATACAAACTCGTTCTGGCTGATTTCTGCTTAAATTTTCATTTAAAAAACAAACATACAAACAAAAAACGTCTATAAACAGAACCGCTTTAAGCTTTTTGGTTTTCTACCACTAGTTTTTAAACAAACTTAAGTTTAAAACTTCGTAGTTTTCCCCATTTTCTCTTCCTGTTGAAAAACCACAGCCGGCGCGCAAAGCATGCTGAGATAGCCTTGTTCTGTGAGGATACGTTTTCTGCTCGTAAACAAGCACTGTGGGAAAATGTGGTAAAGATCTCTGTCTGAAAGTGACCAATCACGTTAGGGAAGGCGGCTCCTTGGAACCCGCCCCCCAAACTGTCAAAAGTGAAACTTGTCCGATAGAGTGGAATTTCTACTCGAGAGCAGAGCAGGCTGCGCGAGCGTGTGTTAACAGTTCCACGCGCGTAGTACCCACACTTACGAGTGACTGCAACAATTGTCTGAGCTTGATTGAATACAATCTGTTCTCAGGTAATTCTAAACAAGCAAGGTGCTTTTTCGCACTCGTGAATAGTTTAAAACACGTGCGGAGGACTTTTTGAGCGCTAGTGGATGGGAACTTATCCTCTCACGGATGTTTAATTATCCTCTCGTGATTGTGCGTGCTCTCGTGAGACCTTATTGACATAAAATTGACTCCATACCTAAAACCAAAAATGACTTGTGTTCACAAGAGGTATGGTGGCAAGGTTGTAGCACTTCGTCTTCCAATCATAACTCAGGAAATAGCGGGACACACCAAGGTACGCCTTTGTAGCAAGGCTGGTCCACACGTCAGCAGTCAGGGACCATCGACAGCTCAGAGGGTCTGCTTTACCGTAAAGATAAAAGATATTAAAGTTAGTTTATTTACCACATTAATAATTCTGTTATATCAAATAAAGTAGGTTAAGATTTAACACAGAGTAAATGTTTTATGCTTTAAAGCCCCAGTGTGTGATATTTTTACCTGTTTACAATAAATCCTGTGTTTCCAGTTCACAAACTTGTCCTTTATCACTAATATTTCTCACCAACATCAATTCTAAATATTCCTCTCAACTTGAAATTATACATTTTAAATACATAAACTGTGGTCGACGCCTTATGGTCATCCACCATCTTGAAATACAGTAGCTGTTGAGGGACATACGAGCTCCGAGCTGTGCATTTGGAGCATTTGGACTATGACTATAACCTGAAAGAACCAGCAGAAGGCAGCAGTGCACCCTGGAAGCATGGAGTCTGCTAATTGAACTAAGAAGTAGAAGAGACTAGCTTCACCGTTGCTGTTCTTGTTAGTTTGAATAATAAAAAAATTAAATCAAAAGACACATGAAGTTTGACAGTTTGTCATCATATCTAGAAGCCGTTCAGATCCCCACCCACTATTAGCTGGACATCAGCCTTCGAGTGGTGTCCCTCCGACATTCGCCTTTTCTTTGTACCAGAACTCTTGATCCAGTCCCAACGTGTCAGTACCAAAGTCCTTAACTCAAGTCTCCTCTCTTTTGTGTGTAGTTCTGTTCTTTCCTGCAGCCTGCCGTCTCCCAACACATTCCAGCGCTCGTCCGCTAGCCAGTGGCTAAAGCAGCGTTGTTTACGTGATCTCCACGGTGTGTCCCTGGCTCACTAACCCTCGTTCACCAGCCATGGCGCGGCCAGTGATCGCTCCATAAAAGATCGTTTTCTTTCTTTTTCTATATCTTTTAGCTGGAAGCTAGCTTGTTTACAAAGCTGCCCCTGTCTACGTGAAACGGGTGTTGTGGGAAATTACGTTCCCCTGTAATATTCTGTTGCCCTTAGGCAGTCAAGAGCAAATATTTCCAAACTGTCAGAACTTATAGTCCATTATGAGGACTAAACTACCTCAAATAACAGATGGTTAAGCTGAGTGAGATTACATTTTTTTTACATAACGTTCAATAACGATAAATTAGCTTGCTGCAAAAAAGTGAACAAGATGTTTTTACTAGGAGCGTAACGGTACGCTAAACTCGTATTCGGTTCGGTTCAGTGTTTTGAAGAGCTCGTTTGGATTAATTTTCCGTGTATTATTATTAGATTTATTTATTTAATAACTGAAGTGCCTCCTATAGTGAGCAGAAGCAGGTGTCATCCTGGCTGCTAATCAAGCATGATGTCTTTAATTATTTCACAGGGTATTTGCACCACAGACATATATACGTAGATGCCCCGTGGACTGGCGCTGTCTACTGGAGATGCCGTTGTGGTGCCGACCACCATTTTACATAGATTAGCCCCCAGTGCATTCATTTCTACTGAGGAAGGGGCTTATACCCAACTAAAAACCACATTTTATCAGCTTTTTCATAAAATCAAGAACAAGGTACGGCATGATAATTAAAATAAAATTAAATAAAAATAAATATTAAATATAAAATCATATCAGGTAGGCTAGAAAAGTCACTAGTAATACCACGTGATCTGTTTCAATAGTACGCTGGTTGTTATAACTGTAGTCTACACAGAAACGGGCATAGCTCCTCCTCTGCCTTGACTTTGGAGAGGGAGGAGACCCATCAAACATGGCGGCGATGCTGTTACACTCTCCAGTACCTGATGAGGCGTTTACGTATTCATGTCTATGATTTGCGCAGCTCACTCTCATACAGACGAGTGACGTGTCGTCTGATGAGTGGTTGTGTTGATCAGATGCAGGAAGTTGTGACCTAGACTGAAACAGCTTAGGAATTAGATCCAAAGCTGCATTATGGGTACTGGAAAGGTGAAATCTAAGCCCCTCCCCCTATTTAACCCTAACACTTAGAATAATCAGGACCATGATGGGGACCTTTCTTCTTGTAGAGTTTAGATGTTCTTAGTTTTACAACCATCATGTTTTTCAGAACCCCACTTGACCGTGAGCCTGCTACCTGTTAGCATTAGCTAATCTGCCCATAGTTACACTTTTCATCTGAAACTTTGGACCGTCTGTGTCTTTGCTAGTGTCTTTATTTTCCTCCACAGCTCCTATCAGCACATTGTGGACCAGTAAAAACCATCTTCCCTACAAAATAACAAGCAACTTACCTTGGTTCAGTAAAGTTCTGGGGAAAAAGTGACTTGAAAAGATGTTGTGCGAGTGGTACATTTAAAAATATTTTATCGCACAGAGTTTTGTCATCAATACAGCCCTGAATCCCATGGGTGGTTGTGCCGGTTTCCACCTGTAACAACACTATGAGGATCTAGAACTTCCTGTTAGACTGAAGCTGTGGTAGGAACATGAGGATCTGTCAGATCAGATCTGTATTAGCGGTCCCATTCCCAGAACCTAAAACTTGTATGTCCAGGTGTTTCAGTCCTGTTCTGCTGGCTGGATTCAGGACACGTTGTAGGAATTACGCCTTCAGTCTGGCTGGGGAACATCTTGGGGTCCCACTGGGAGAGCTGGTGTCTTGAGAGGGTAGTGTGTGCCTCTCTGCTGGGGAGATGGACAGATGGTGTTGCTGAATATTTCTGAAGATGGTGTTTCTCTGCTCCTGTCAGGAGAAACTGGGAGCTGTGGTGGACAGCCTGTGTTTGGAGGCTGTAAATAAAATCCTGAGGATCATTGAGCCGACCCCTGTGAAGCAGGATGGAGCTGTGGGAGAAGCTCCACCTACACCTGAGGAGACCTGTGAGGGGTTAAGGACGGCTCAGACAGGTGATGTTTACATCTGACCTTTAATCTGTAAAGTTTAAGGAGGGACAGAAAACGTAACCCAACCCCTAGTCGAGATTAGAAAAATGCCATGAAAGTGGGCGTTGCCAGGAGGCACAGAGCGGCGTGGCCTAATGTGGGGAAATTCCATCCTGGGAGGGAGGGGGAGTGGGAGTAGACTGTACCTATGACATGAAATTGTTCCAGCTCATCAGTCACAAGTATAAAATGCAGTAGCCACTGTTCCACCCACAGGGGGGAGCACAAAGTCGTTATTAGACCTAGTTTCTAGATTTAATCAATTTTACACAAACATGTTAAAAGATGCACAGAAACAGAAAGATTACATTTGTAAAGACCCAATTATACAGTTTATAAGCAAAAGAAAGTTATATTGGGGTTTAGTTAGACTTTAAGGATGTTTGCTTTTAGCTTTAGCTCAACACTAGTCCAGGATAAGGTTCCTGAACATTAAAACTATGTCCGTGGGATAAATAGAATTTATATCTAAGGAACCACAACAGAGCCATCAAGGTTGGTTTGGTTCTGTTGGTTCACGTTTAAGTAACTCGTGTGTGTTTAAGGTGATCTGGTCTTCCTGATGGTGCTCGACTGTTTCCTGTAATGCAGCTGGAGTGTTTAGTGGTTTTTAACATTTCTGTGTGATTCAGATGAAGAGGCAGGTGTCCGGACCTCGCCTACAGAGGACACCTACTTCCTGGTTGATGGGGTCAGTGTGTGAATCCAGCAGTCAAAGATATGGTCTAAAGATGCTATCAGTGATGGAGCTTTTCTCATTTCAGAGCTCTGCTGTTGATCCAAATTGTCTTCTGGTGTCACTGCCCGGGGACGCTAATGATGATGTGGATGCTGAAGGTAAGTTGATCTGATGGAGACTGAAGGCTGAGCCCTGAGGAACGTCATGACTCATCACAGATGCTGTAACTGACTTTTTTCAGTCTGTATTAGGTAGAAAGTTTTAGATAATAATAATGATAATAAAATATTTACAACAATAATAACTATAACAATAATAATAATAATAATATTAATGATAATTATGATGATGATAATAATAATGATAATGATGATAATAATGATAATGATAATAATAATGATGATATTAATGATAATGATGATAATAATAATAATAATGATAATAATAATAATAATGATGATGATATTAATGATGATAATGGTGATAATAATAATGATGATTATGCTGATGATAATAATAACAATGATGATAATAATAATAAGAATGATAATGATAACAATGATATTAATAATTATATGATGATAATAATATTAATGATAATGATGACAATAATAATGATAATGATAATAATAATAATAATGATAATTATAATAAAGATAATGATGATAATAATAATGATATTAATAATGTTATGATGATAATAATGACGATGATAATAATGATACTACTACTACTAATAATAATGATGATGATAATATGATAATAATACGGTAATGATAAGGATGATAATAATAATATTTATAATAATGATGATAATAATGATAATGGACTGGCACTTTGTCCAGGGTGTACCCAGCCTGATTGCCCATTGACTGCTGGAGATAGGCACCAGCCCCCCCGCGACCCTATGTGGACAACGTGGGTTCAGACAATAGATGGATAATGATAATAATAATAATAATATGTTCATAATGATGATGATGATAATAATAATAATGATGATCATAATTATGATATAATATTGATAATAATAATTATGATAATAATAATAATAATATTGAAAATAATAATAAAGATAATGATAATCAAAATAATAATTATGATGATATTAATAATAATAATTCTTATTATTATGATAGTAATGCATTCTTTTTGTAAGCGCCTTTCAAGACTCTCTAGGTCGCCGAACATAAAACAAACACAAGTAACAGAACTTAAAACCACACCAGCAAATCAAGTAGAGATGAGATCAATGTACATGGATAACATAGAGGTACATAAAACACATCAACTCAGGTAATCTGGCTACAGCGCCTCCTACTGGTGAGCAGCTTCAGTTTGACCGATGCTCTGTTGGCCTCAGGTGGAAGGAAATGCAGTTCCTCCGAGGTGTTGAAGGACCTCCCCTTCCCCGCTCCCCCTCACTCTGATGACCACAAGTATGCTCGATCATCATCGGCACCAGCTGCTGCTGCCTCTGTAGAAGAGGGTGGAATCAGGGGGACTCGCAGAAGCCAGAGGAGAGAGAAGACAGTCAGCTGGAGAGCAGACAAGCTCTTGCAGTGTTCCCGGTGCAACAAGCTGTTTCCAAATGCCGAGCGGCTGACCGATCACCAAAGGAAGTCCCACCCACTGTGCTCAGTGTGTGGCGTGGTGCTCAGCGGCATCCTGAAGCTTCGTGAGCATAAGATCAAAGAGCATGGGCTGCTCCCATACAGCTGTGACTTCTGTCCAAAGAGATTCAACCACAAGGCCCACCGCGACCTGCACGTGAAGACACATCATACCGGTGAGAAGAACTGCCACTGCGACGTCTGTGGGAAGGGCTACTCCTGCGTCAGCATGCTCAAGAGCCACAGGCTAACCCACTTTGATAAGACCTTCATCTGTGACGTCTGTGGCAAGGCCTTCTACCACGCTTGTCATCTAACACGTCACAAGCTAGTGCACCAGGAAGTCCGGCCGTACACCTGCTCTACCTGTGGGCGGGGCTTTTCCCAGGCTGCCAATCTGCGCAGCCACCAGGTGACGCACAACGGAGAGAGGCAGCTCTGTTCAATCTGTGGGAAGAGCTTTCGCTGCCTGAAGAACCACATCATCAGTAAACACGCCCATGAGCTGGCCCCCTCCGACGCCGTCATCAGCTGCGATGTCTGCGGGAAGAAGTTCCCCAACCAGTCACAGCACAGAGCGCACCGACGCAGCCACACAGGGGAGAAGCCCTTCCACTGTGACGTGTGTGGGAAGAGCTACCGGCTGAAGGAGCTGCTGCGAGACCATCGCTACACACACACAGGTGATAAGCCATACAGGTGCTCGCTGTGCGCCAGGAGCTTCAACCTGGCCTCCAGCTTCCTGAGGCACCGTAGCATCCACAGCGGGGAGACACCATTCAGCTGCAGTGACTGCGGAAAACACTTCCGCCTGCTCACCTTCCTCAAAGCTCACTTGCAAACCAAAGCTCACCTGAAGTTGGTGCAGCAGAGGCGAATCAGAGTGTCTTCTGACCTGTGACTTTCTTTTAGGTCCTCCCCCTACTTTGGTTCTTCTGTACCCTCCTGAAACATCTACCCATCTTCATGTCTTTAGCCTGAAGACTCAGTCCTCTGTGGAAATGGTTCTCCAGTCAGCCATAAAATCACCACAGAAGAAGAAAAGATGTTTGTAGGAAAGTTTATTAATAAAACACCATTCACAGAAACGTCTTCACAAATGATCACAAGACTGGAGCTCAAACATCCCATTATAATAGCTGATGTTTTTTAGAGTCTCCAACAGCTGCTGGAGTCCTCCTGCAGAGCTGATGTTAGAGTCTCAGCCACCGAGGTCCACCAGGAACCAAAACGCTTCACTTAATGTTACTAAATATAAAAGACCCGTACTGAACTGGTCCATTTAGGGAAAATATTGCCCAGAATGAGTCATCCTGGCTGGTTGTCCTCTGGACCTGGTTCTCAGTCATCCAGGTCATGGCGATCCAAAAGGGTTCAAATGAAGGCAACTGGACTTCTTTGGTTTTTTGAAGACATTTCTGATTTATAAGCTGTAGCTGTCTGTTGTTGCTTAACGAGCAGAAGCTACCTGGCATGGTGCGTCTATAAGATGCACCGTAGCGGTAACATTAATCTGATGTGCCGGCACGGTGTGTTTTGTAAAAAGGGTCATAGCTAGCTTCTTTTACTCCTCTCTCAAACCATCTACCTTCTCTGTCCAGAATGTGGACTTTGTCATCTTCAAAGGTGTGTCCTTGTCCTTCAGGTGTAGGAGGACTGAACAGGTGGCTCCTGTGTAGTGCGTAACACCAATAAAAGGTTATTCTATTCTAAGTGATGTTTTTTCAGAGTTAAAGCATGGTTTTCCTGTTTGAAGTTGGTAATTCTATTTTATTGATGCTGCTGTAATTTGTTGTTGTTCAAACCTGGAGTCAGATTAAAGGACCTATACAACAAATAATCCCACCTTTGTGTTAGAGCAGTAGGCTTAATCACCTTTATGGTGACTGCTTGTTAATCTGAGGCCTGTTTCATCTGTTAAAGGAGCAATCCACCATTGCCATGGTTGAACAGCTGTGTTGAGACAACATGTTTGTTTCCAGGTTTAAATCATCATCGGACAAACAAACAACAAGCTAATCTTGTTAATCTTCTTACAGCTTTAATCTGAAACCAAACAGCTATAATGAACAGCATTAGACATAAAACCACATGTGTTGTTTTATTCATGTTTTTATGAGAGGCTTCACTAAACTGGGTACGGGGTCATCTCCTCGGTGATAAAAGACCAATCGACATTCTAAATTGCACTTAACATGAAATCATATCAAAAGGGTTCAGATGAAGGCAGCTGGACTTCTTTGATTTCTTGAAGACGTTTCTCTTCTGTAATGGAAAATAGTGTAATGTGGGCTAAATAAATTGCTTTAAAAGCTCTTTATTTCTATTCTCATTACTGTGACCAATAGCTGTAATATTCTATTAATTATATAATATCACCTTGCTTCGTCTTAGGATGATTAATTAGAAGGTTCTAGGATTCTTTTAATTATTAAGGGATCGTTCATACTTCGTTTATGATCCAAGAACCAGTCAGTGTTTGCAAACAAATAAGAATTTATTTTATAAACAATTAAGTCTTGACAAATGGTTTCAACTATTATCCTGTGGGTGGATGTAACTAAAAGATGGGTTTCTGAAAACTATATGTGAATATGAGATGATGAATCAGAATCTCCGTATCTTCAGAGAGGTGCGTTCTGGATAAAAGAATTTGGTTTGCAGATAAGCTATGAGCTGTTATTTATCAAACTGCATACAGACGCTATCTGTGTGTCTACATTACCATAGAGGCACCCTCTTGGTGGATCCGAAAGTCAAGAGTGGTCGGATGACCGCTGGCACCGGAGGGCTGTAGAGTACCGAGGTGCCGTCCTTTCAGTCCTAGAGATGTGTCTCGGGTCACGACAGATGGATGGAGACCACGCGTCTTAAAATAACTGAAGGAGTTTTGCAAAGTCAGCTTTGCTCTGAAGGAAAACTATCTTGTTCGCAGGTGCAAAAAGCTTCAAGGTTTTGACAGTGTGTCCAAATCTCTCTGAGCTAGAGATCTACTAAGAGATGGCCAGTCTCCAGCTTTCTCTCCCAACTGACGAGAAAGCAGAGCGGCTGGTTTATACAGTTGTTATCCATAACTTTGTTATCTGTTATCCATTACCAAACTTACCAAGAATCTCAGAAACACACGCTCTGAGACGCAGAGTCTCTGAGTCTAGGGACAAGGTTAGTTATGTGTCATGCTTTCTTAATTTTACTTCTTGTCTGGTGTGTGAGCAATGGTGATGACCTCATCTAGTAAACATACTAAACCTTTAACACAGATTCATGACATGTCATTGCTTATAATAACAAAAGTTCATAATGACTATTTTGAATTATAAGATCTTCTTTTCTTTTGGAGAATAAAAAGTTTATCTAAACAGTTCACTTGTGAGGAACCTTGGGGAAAGGAATACTACTGTTCATCTTTATTATTTGATGAAGCTGTGGTCCCGCTGATGAAGGCTGTGATTAAAGACACTGTGTACAGACTCTAGTCTCCAGTCAAGGGAAAATACAGTATAATGTAACATAGCCAGGGTTAGATGACCTAATCTCAGAATCAGGCCATTTCGTGATGTTGCATCTTCTCCTCCAAGGAGCTTTGTCAGTTCTAACTGGAATATGGGAGTCAAGCTCATAAACTGTAGCTGTCTATTGTTATTTAACGACCAGAAACTACTCTTGAGTACCCCTCCTCACCATCCCCTGATGAGTCATTGTGTTGATTAGATGCAGGAAGGTGTGACCTATACTGAAACTGCTTAGGAATGAGATCCAAAGCCGCATTATAGGTACTGGAAAGGTGAAATCTAAGCCCTTCCCCTATTTAAAGTGAGATTTTCACGTTTGACATAGCTTCTTTTACTCCTCTCTCAAACCATCTACCTTCTCTGTCAAAGAATGTGTCCTTTGACATCTTCAAAGGTGTGTCCTTGTCCTTCAGTTGTAGGTGGACAGCAGAGTCTTGACCTGAAGAGGTGGCTCTCCTGTGTTGTGCCATGCTCTTGTGTAATTGTTGTTTAGTTTCCCCGATATAAGGATCTGGGGTCTCATTTATAAAACATTGTGTAGAATCCTTACTAAAACCTACTTAACCTCAGCAAAAAAAAATGTACTTACGCCAAGTAAGTTTGTGACCTATAAAACATGGAGTACACACAGCTTCACGCAATCTCCGCTTTATAAATCACACTCTACCTAGAAATGTTCTCAGGTGTTTCTGGATCATATCCTACCCTCAACACGCCCACTTTCTGCCATAAATGGTCAATGTAAAGTGCCTTGTGGATCTCATGCATATGCATAAGCCAGCTCGTTGCAGCATTTCACCATTAACGATGGTGACCGCAGATCAAGGAAGCGCAATTTCACTGAAGCAGAAATTAAGGTACTTGTGGGTGAGGTGGAGAAATGAAAGGAAGTGCTTTTGCAAAGCAAAGAAGAGAAAATCCACGGAGTGGCACAGCATTGCTGATGCCGTCAATGCTGTGAGTTCTTAAGAGAGATCTGTGGCAGGTATAAAAAAATGATCCGATCTGAAGGTGGAGGCAAAAAAAGATGTTTTGCCACTGGCAGAGGCCCTGGCACCTCTGATCCCCCACCACTCGCTGTTAGGATCTCAGCAGTACTCTGAATGGCAAGCGTGCATGGCATCGTGCCGGAGGAGGAGGGAGACAAACCATTATAATCGATAGAAGTTCATTCACCAACTGGCTTGGTCTATATTTAATCAAAATATTAATATTTAATTTAAGAGATTAAAATTAATAGTGTAGCGACATGAAGGCCCTTATTTTGTGACCCAAAGGTCACACTTCCCCAGCTAGGTCACGCTGTCCTGGCTGAACTTCTGTCCCACAGATTATCCATCACAGGAGACGTAGAGTCTGCTAAAACCATCTTTAATCTGACTGTCTTTTATCTGTCTGCTGTTCCTCCGCAAGATGAAGGGCACTTCAAGATTTAAAATAATCATTTTAATAAACTCTTTACTGTTTATTACAAGGTTCATAAATAATCATCATGGTTCATTATAAATGTGTTTAATTAATGAGATGACTTATTATTCTTTGGATTAATAATAATTATTCTTTATGGTAATCAGTAATGTTTGATCGGTAACCAGAGGGTCATTTGCACTTGTACACACCATGCAGAGGGGACTGAATCAGGGTAAAGGTAACTTGCTGTCACATGTCTTTGCTCCATAACAACAAGCTTCCTGTCTCTGAGAGGGTGTGTCCTGAGGTTTTAATAAAACCAAAAACTCCTCAGTTCAAGTCAGTTCTGAACCCACCAGATACTCTCCGTGGCAACGAGAGTCCATGAGGATAAGGGTCGGCCACCCTGAAGCCTCCACCTAAGCTGTTCTATTACGCCGATAGAATCGCTCTGAATAAACGCCACCTGCACCAGCTGACGGAAAACTCCTTCAGAGTTATTGATTTTTTGAGACGCAACCAGTTTATCAGTCGTTGTGACCCGGAGACATCTCAGGACCGATTTGGTCGCACCAAGGCCCTTCTACCAACCTCGTGCTCGGAGTTCACCATCTCCACCTGCCTTTCGGAACCAGAAGAGGGTCTCCTGACTGGGTGAGGTAGACACTTCCGACAGATGGCATCTGTATGCTGTTCTCTCTAAGAAACAACTTAGCTGCAAAACAACTTTTCCACCCAGAACGCGTTTCTCTTTCTGAAAGAAATCTTCTGAGATTCATCCACGCATCCAAACATACGCATTCCACTTTAGTTTTCATTCTGACACAGGTTTGCTTTTAATACCAAGTTTTAATGTTGAAGCTGTTATAAATTGTCATTTATCAATTGTCATTTTTAAATCATCTTTAAATTGTTAGTAATAAATTCTTAACTTTTTAAACCTGACTCTTCTTTGAAATGAAACACAGAATGGTGTAAATTTGGTTATTGAATAAGCAAAGATTCCATTAAGTCTTCTGTTTGGTAAATAAACTTTTGCTATTAATTACATTTCTTAAATTAAATATTAATATTTGGATTAAATATAGACCAAGCAGGTTGGTGTATAAACTTCTATCGATTGTATAAATATCCTGGATATTTATACATGATATGGCTTCATGTGCTAATATTGTTTGATCTTTCTCAGGATCTAACAAAGCTGATAGCAAACAGCGTTAAAACCTAGTATGTAGATTATCTACGCTACATAATTGGCGAGCCCAAGCCAGTCTTTTTTAGATCAAAACACTATTTTGTGTTTCATTTTAAATATTTTCTAAAAACGGGAGCTATTTTCTTCCTCCGGAACCTCCGGAGGGACATCCAGCAGCTTATGTGATTGTGGAGCAGAAGTGGAAACATGTCATTTGTTATTGTAGTAACATACAGAGAGCCGAAGCAAAATCAGAGACAATCAATCAATCAAACTTTATTTATATAGCACTTAATCATGCAATACATGCAACTCAAAGTGCTTAACAAATTAAAAAGGCCCCGCATACCCGTATTCCCTCCCATCCCTAGATTTTTAAAAACAGTCAGACAATAAAAACCCCTTCACGACACTCATCCTCCAGCACACGCGCACGCGCACACACACACACACATACACGCACGCACACACACACACACACACACACACACACACACACACACACACATACACGCACACAAGATGGGTCTTGAGCCTGTTTCTAAAAACATGGACGCTCTCTGCAGCCCTGAGGTCCCCTGGCAGCTCGTTCCAGAGGCGAGGACCGTAAAATACTGGAAGGACGCCTCGCCGTAATATGTGTCCTGACTTTAGGGATGACAAAGAGACAGCTGCCAGAGGAGCGCAGAGACCGCGTGGGTACATACGGTATACGCAGCTCTGAAAGATAAGAAAGCCCAAGACCGTTAAGACACTTAAAAACTGTTAAAAGTATTTTAAAAAGAGACAAAGTAAAAAGCAACGAAGGTGGATCTCTGGGTATAAAGAATGATGACCCGCACTTGTATAGCGCCTCTCAGAGTAAGGACTGCAAAGCGCTTTACACTACAGTGTATCATTCATCCATTCACACACACATTCACACACTGATGGTGATGAGCTACAGTATAGCCACAGCTGCCCTGGGGCGCACTGACAGAGGCGAGGCTGCCGAGCACAGGCGCCACCGGGCCCTCCGACCACCACCAGCAGGCAAGGTGGGCTAAGTGTCTTGCCCAAGGACACAACAGCAGAATTCTCTGTCCGGAGCCGGGATTGAACCTGCAACCTTCCGATTACTGGACAACCAGTATATAAGAATCTACCAAGTGGAGAAGAAAAGAAATCTAAATTAGTGATATAAGTCCTAAAAAAGCGGTTTAGTTTTCTTCTCGTTTTCCCTCTCCCCCTCTCACTCCCACCCACACTCCAGCCCAGTAGATGGTGGAAATGCGACTACAAACTACATGCCACCCGCCATTAAACAACAGAAGAAGAAGAAGGAGCTGCTCTGGGCTCTTCCGCTCCTGACTGGCTTAGAGACAAGAGTCTTTAAACGCTTTTGCCTTCAAATAAACTGAGCTCTGACTTTTGACAGCTTTATTAATTTCACCATTTGTTAAACAGAATGTCCACCACAAACATCTACTCAAAGATTTTCAAAACATGGAAAGAAAGCGTGAAGTATAAGAGCACACAAAGACAAAAATATATAAGAGCCAGGGACCGACAGACAAACAATAGCCTGCTAGGGCTGCCATCTGCAAAAGTCTAGGTTCAACTCTGCAACCCACCAACTACAGCAGGAGAGCACCGTCACCTAATCAACTCATTCATCTCAGGGCAGCAGCATCCAGCTTGTTTCCCATGGTTGCCATGGTGACTCCAAGTATCAGTGGTGTTGCTTACCTCCAGCTGAAGATGTGGGGACTGCATACACCCCTTCCGACCCATGGGTGGAGTGGTGGACCCAGGGTGGACCACATCAGAACCAGATATGGGTTAGTCCTCACCATCTCTGTGATCCTCTGGTCTTCCTGGAATTGAGTCTAACAGAAACTGCCTTCCTTTGAACTTTGATTGAACATTAATCCTAAAACAGATTAAAACTGAAGATCCAGTTTGGTCTACAGCATGATTATGTAACAAAGACCAGACAACCTGATCCCATATCAGATCTGTGTGGCTCATCCAGCTGCTGGGATTGGATTATAATTGGATTGCTGTGTCCATCATTGTGAATGATTCTGCATGTCGTGGGTCAGACACCTCCCCACCAACATGACACTGAAAGGTGCTGGATAGCAGCTCTCCAGGACACGGTCACCTGCTCTGGGCTAAAGTTACTGTCTGCTGCAGAGAAAGTTATGAAAATACCCCTTGAGAAAATTATTCTGTAATGTTCATTTATCTTACACAAACACAAACATCCCAGTAAAACTGCCCTGATTCCATTATTTATTTACTGATACCAGCTGTTCGCTTGGTCATAGGCGATCCTCTGATGTCAGCAGCTGGGTCTCCTCTGGTGGTGTTGTCAGGATCAGGAGCTCCCAGAAGAATGTGCCTTTGAAGGATTTCTCCCTTCTCTAAACAGTTATTTGTTATATTAATTATATAAATCTCCCCGCAACACTACATGGACAAGCGGGTTCAGACAATGGATGGAATTATATAAATCTCAATGTATATATTTCCTGTTTTTGTTCATGTCCATAACTAATTTTTAATTACTATTTGACATGGCCTGTTTTTATTTTCTATTGTATGTAGACTGCATAGCTATATCATGTTAATCCAATAATTATTATACTAGTATATAATTATTCCGAACCCCAATGGCCTGCATGTCAGACAGCTAAATGCCTTGTACAGATACAAAAAATATACGTAAACACACATAAAATAATAATCAAATACAAACTGTCATATACAATAAGGTTAAAAGTGCATTATTGTGGTCTTATAAGCATATGTTAGAGCTTGGTTTTATTGTTCATTTGTATGTGTTTTTATGTTATGCTATACATATATATATATATATATATATATTGTTTTGTTAAAAAAATATTATTTTGAAGTGTAATAAAAGAAGGTAAATGGGGAAGTAATGTTTGTTTGCTTAAATGTAAATTAGTTAGAAACAATTATGGTGGAACTATGTTTGGCGGTGGTAGGATCAGGACTATAAAAGGTGATGCACCAGCCGACGCCCAGGTGTGTGTGTGTGTGTGACTGTTTGTCCTGTGTGTCTGTGCTGCCCTGCAATGGACTGGCTCTCTGTCCTGGGTGTACCCCACCTGATTACCCATTGACCGCTGGAGATAGACACCAGCCACCCCGCGACCCTATGTGGACAAAAGCGGATTCAGAAAATGGATGGATGTCTAAATCATCGCAGTCAGTTGTTCTTTTATTTATGAGGTTTTTTTTTTTACAATTTCTCTTATTTCTTCATTAGTCACTGGATTTAATAACATGCTATTTTTGTTATTTATAATTTTTCATCTATGTTATAATTAGTTCTTTTTGGAATGGTGTTTGCCAAGCTTGGTCCCACAGTAGTGAAGCATTTGTTAAATTCATTAATGAATTTGTTTGGATCGTTTATTTCAGTGTCTTCATTTAAAAATAATTCGGAAGAGTGGGTCTTAATAGAAAACATTCTATCTGTCCTTGCCCCGTTTGAACAGCTAACTAAAGAGATCAGCTCCTCCATTGCATCTGTTGCAGACGTAATACCGTCAATTGCAGCTCTAAAGCATCTTTTAAGTAAAGAAGTCGAAATGGACCACGGGGTGAAAACAATGAAAAGTACACTCGTCAGGTTTGTCAACAGACGATCTATGGTGATCCTCTGCACTTAATTGCGACTGTGCTTGATGCACATTTTAAAGATCCTTACTTGGATGTGGGAATAAAAGAGCATGCACAAGAAATGATCCAAGCTGCAATAGATGCAGACAACACAGATGGAAACACACCAGCACACAGAGCAGGAGGAGCACCGTAGAAAGGACTCGTCTTTCTGCACCAGATGAGAGGAGTGTCCCTTCATTGGCTGATGTGTTCTGTGAGATCCTGCAAGGGAGTGCCCCAAACAACAGGCCGGCTATTAGATTCTGACTCACTATGACTGAATATTTTAATCTTGCTATTGCCTACAGTTTTATTTATTTGATAAAAATGTTTATTTACTGGCCTTTTATCTCTCTCAACTGTCAGGCAGCTAAGAAGCTCAACAATTAGATGGTTATGTGTCTGAAGTCCCCATCTCCAGAAGTGATGACCCTCTTGCTTACTGGGGAAATAACCACGATCGCTTTCCTGACCTGGCAAAGATGGCACACAAGTACTAGTCAGCACCATGCATAAGCACCAACAGTGAGAGACTGGTCAGTGCTGCAGCTCATGTTCTTGATGAGGAGGAGCAGTCTTCAGTGTGAGAAAGCAGAAATGCTCCTCTTCATCAAGAAAAACGTGTCACTCTACCTTGAGAAGCAGAATGGACAGGTGTCTACACTCGTAGCCCACGTCCAAAATTATTGGTGCACTTGTTGTTGACAGAGGCCCGCAAGCTATGGTGATTTCTTTTTTATTGACTTCTATGTTGAAGGCCTACAGAGAAAATATTGTTCTATCAGCTGTTGCATTTGTTCTGAATGCCCTTTGTTGCAGGCTGTTGCAGTAGTCCTACACAGAAATAGGACACTTTATTTTGATGTGTTATTCACAGACGTTCTCAGCAGGCCTTTCGGTTATTATCCTGTACATTTATCATTTATTTTTATTTATTATTATTTTATATACACATGAGTGGGGTCAAGTGACACAGTTTATTTTTTAATTTTAGTTTAAATTGGGCATTGATGTCAGGTCAGTGCTAAATAAATATTTTATAGTTTTGTTATTGAGTTGTTGCAGTGTCTTTCTTTGTGGACAAAGTCAATAAGGTTAGATCTAGCATCTCTCCTTCAGCCTTATCGCTGCCTCTCCCGACTCCAACCAGGCCCATCATCCTAGATAGCTTTGCTCCTGTTTCTTTGCCTGAGTTAACCAAACTAGTTAACTCTATGAAGACCTCTGCATGCCCCCTCCACATCTTACCCTCATCTTTGTTTAAAAGTGCTTTTCAGTCCATCGGTCCCAGCGTGCTCTCTATAATTAATGCTTCTCTGGTTTCTGGTCAGGTCCCTGCTTACTTTAAGAACGCTGTAATCCACCCGCTTCTTATAAAACCAAGTCTCGACCCCTCTCTCCATAGCAGCTTCAGACCCATCTCTAAACTTTTGTTCATCTCCAAGATCTTGGAAAAGGTTGTGGCTAAACAACTCACAGCTGCTCTTGATGAACATAACATCTATGATAGCTTCCAGGCAGGTTTTCGTAGAGCTCATTCTACTGAAACAGCTCTTCTTAGGGTCTCTAATGACCTTCTGACTCACAGTGATGCAGGGGACTGTTCTGTTCTGGTCCTGCTGGACCTGACTGCAGCCTTTGACACTGTTGACCATCACCTGCTACTGGAGAGGCTGAGAGACTGGGTAGGCCTATCAGGATCTGCTCTGGAGTGGTTCTCCTCTTATCTCTCTGAGTGTTCCTTTTCTGTGGCCGTCTCCAAGTTTAGGTCCTCCACCACCTCTCTTACCCATGGTGTCCCACTAGGTTCTGTGCTGGGGCCTCTGCTCTTCCTCCTCTATCTGCTTCCTCTTCAGCACATCCTGAGCTCCTTCAAAGGAATCTCCTACCATCTTTATGCAGATGACATCCAACTGTACATCTCCTTTAAGCCCCATGAGATGTCTAAGCTGCAACTGTTACACACCTGCTTAGACTCTATCAAAACCTGGATGGCTGGGAGCTTCTACAGCTGAATGAAGATCAGACTGAGATCCTCATCTGTGCCCCAGACAAGCTGGTTCCCAAAGTCAGAGACTCTCTTGGTCAGCTTGCTTCCCACACCAAACCCTCTGTCAGGAATCTTGGCGTGACCTTTGACCCAGCTCTCACCCTGGATTCTCATGTCAGTTCTCTTGTTCGCTCTTTCTTCTTCCATCTCAGGAACATTGCTAAGCTGAGTCCCATTCTGTCCTGCTCTGAACTTGAGACAGTTCTCCTCACCTTCATCTCCTCACGCTTAGACTACTGTAACTCTCTTTTCACGTGTCTGAGCAGAGCCTCCCTGAACCGTCTACAGGTGGTCCAGAACGCCTGTGCTCGGCTTCTGACCAAGTCCTCCAAACACACCCACATCATCCCGCTTCTCCTCCATCTTCATTGGCTGCCAGTCAACTTCAGGGTTCATTTCAAGATCCTGGTTCTGGTCTATAGGGCCCTACATGGACAAGCACCATCTTACATTGGTGATCTTCTTAGTCCCTACACCCCCAGCAGGTCCCTGAGGTCCAGTGTTCAAAGCCTACTGGTTGTGCAGCGCACCAGGCTAAAGACCCAAAGGTGACAGATCATTTGCTGCTGTGGCCCCCAGACTCTGGAACTCTTTCCCCCTGAGCCTGAGATCAGTGGACTCAGTGGTCTCCTTCAAAAAGCAGCTGAAGACTCACTTGTTCAAGCTGGCTTTTGTATGACCTTCTTCAACCACTCTCTCTTTATTCTGCTCTCCCCACCTATTCCACCTTCCCCAGGATCCACTGATTTCCCTCTTTCCTATTCACTCTCTCTCTTTCTTAACATTTTTTCTTTTAAATCCCAATTGCCTATTTTTGCTCATTTTAAATATATTTTTGAACATTTTCTCAATGCTTTTTTATATTTTTACATTTTTGTTTTGTTTTTGTGAAGTGCCTCGTGATTTTTATCTTGAGGCGCTATAGAAATGATATTTTCTTCTTCTTCTGTCTTGATTTTAGGGAGGGTAGTACACATTATAGTCTTAAATGCTGTAATTTTAATACACGACAATCACTTTCATCAACATGTCGGTACATCCCTAAAAAGTTCCTCACTTTGTAGGGGAAATGGTTCTCAGTATGTAGTGTGTACAAGAACACACACACACACACACACACACACACAGCAGAAAGTTCAAATCTTGGCGGTTCCGTTGGGTCCTCGGCGGGTGTCCAGATGTCTGGACAGTTTTTCTCTGCCGAGGTTCTGATGCTTGATCCTACTGTAAGTCCGTCTGATTCTCTCTTCAGTAAAGATTAAAGCCTAATTTGAGCGATTAGCGACAGAACATCTGCAGCTCAGTAGAAAATGAATTAAGATGAAATTCTGCACACACTCAGGCTCCCAAGCCCCACAAACCCCCCAGGAACAGACAAGGAGGATCAATGAGAGTGTGACCTAATTCCTCGACAATCAGCGCTCCAAGAGTTGTTGTTTTTAAACTGTCTGCCAGCTGCTCCGTCCTGAGGAACCTCCACTCACTTTAGAGATGGCAGGACTTAAGAGTGGCTGGTGGAGTACCAGCAGACTTTCAGACCTCTTGTTCCTTCTCAGAGACCAGAGGAATCCTCATCCTGCTGAAGACGGAACCCACATCCTCCTCATGAGGCCGTTCTTCGGCATCCAGGCTGTCGTCATGGGAGACCAGGTGACAAATACACAACTGTATGAAACTGCTACTTCAGACACAATGGCGCTGGTGAAGTTTATGTTTATGTATTTAGCAGATGCTTTTGTCCAAAGCGACTTACAAGTGATATGAACTTCTGACTCTGGTTTTCCAACCTGTTGAGCTCCTGTCCCATGGTGACTCAGTAGTGTGTCTCACTCAAACACCTAAGTCCCACTGGACAACATAACTGTTGCACAAACCACCCACCTCCCATAATTTGGGTCTGGATAAGAAGCAAAACAGGAAGTGACAAAAATTGCAGTTCCACCCTCATCCGCTGGGGGCTGGTGTCAGAAGCAAGCAAATCCTCATTGACTCCCATGTTAAAAATACCAATTTCACAGCAGAAATAAACATGTTTATAGCCTGGTTCCAAAACATGTTTTAGTTTTAATAGATCTAGTTTACACTCATGACAACTCTGAAGGGGGTGAATTTTTTGTCACTCTTCTGTTTAAGTGTATTAAAAACCTAAAAATCTGTATAATTAATGAGCATCAGACCCATGTGACCACAGAGCTAGCTCCGTGGAAAGGCCTTAGCCCCGCCTCAAAACTGTTCCCCCATATCTCTCAACTTAGACCAGTAGTTGCGCCGTTTGTGTATTCTTTTTTGGGATATTTTTTGTGCATTTGTTGGACAAAATGACTTGCTGTGGCATTAATTGCACTAATAGAGCGTCCAAGGAGTCTCCACTTCATTTTTTTTTGGTAAGTAAAATTATATTTATGTATTTTAGGTCACTGCCGCTCATGCACTAGCTGAGCTTATATTTTAACATGTACTGTTTAACCATGAAATTTAGATGTAACGGGGTAAAACCCAGTGTATTTAACATAACGCTGCACTTTTGAAAATGAGTTGAAATATGACATGTTGGTGGAGCTGGGTTCCGACTATCGGTATGGTCTCCCTCCCCTCAGCAGCAGCTCGGCGCCTCTCTGATCGCAGCGGTGCCTGTCTGCTGCACGGGCTGTCGGCTTGTGGAGCTCTGGGACTGGGAGAGAGACCGGACCACAGAAACACTGCAGCTCGGTGAGCTGGTTGATAGTGCTTGATGTTAGTCTCCAGGGGTCCCATTTATCAAACATTGCGTAGAATCCTTACTAAAACCGTACTTAAGCTCAGAAAAAAAATTTACTCACGCCAAGCAGGTTTGTGATCTACCAAACATGGAGTACACACTGCCGCACGCAATCTCCGATTCATAAATCGGAGACTAACAAGAATGTTTCTCAGCTGCTTTTTAGTCACATCCCGCCCTCACCACGCCCACTTACTGCCATAAATAGTCAATGCAAAGTGCCTTGTGGATCTCATGCATATACATAAGCCGGCTGTTGCAGCGCTCCGCCAATGACGATGGCGACCGTAGATCAAGTCAGATCAAGGAAGCGCTATTTCACAGAAGCAGAAATTGAGGTACCTGTGGGTGAGGTGGAGAAATGAAAGGAAGTGCTTTTGCAAAACAAATAAGAGAAAATCCACAGAGCGGCACAGCGTTGCTGAAGCCGTCAATGCTGAGTTCATCAGAGTGATAAAAAATAAATGGTGCATCAGGATTTAATCCCCAGACTACCGGGTGAAAGTCGCACACGCTAACCAGTCAGCCAAACAGAGATCTCCCTTGTCCAGGTAGCCAGGGCGCATGATCAATCGGGTCACAGTGACAGGACACACACTGTCACAGACGCATGACATTCTGTCTCAATCTGTCCCCCTGCTGATAGTCTGCATTCCATATTCTGCACTTCAGGCTGTGTGTGTGCGCGCGTGTGTGTGAGTGTGCGCGCATGTGTGTGTGTACATGCGCGTGTGTGTGTGTGGAGGGTCTTGTTCTGTGTGAAAATGAAGCAGTACAAGTGATAATGCTGCAGGATTTTCATAATTTTACAGGGCTGTATGGTGACGCAGTTGTTAGCACTGTTGCCTCGCAGCACGAAGGTTGCAGGTTCGAAACTCGGCTGCAGCCTTTCTGCGTGGAGTTGCATGTTCTCCCCATGCATGCGTGGGTTTCCTCCGGGTACTCCGGTTTCCGCCACAGATCGCAGCATGCCCTATAGGTTATAAATTGTAAGTCGCTTTGGATAAAAGCGTCTGCCAAATGAATAAACATAAACATAATTTTATCCTTCTCAGCAGCAGCACTGCAGGTGCTCTCCATGTCTAAAATGTGCGTAAGCCAGGTTCTTAGTCAACTTAAATTTGTGCACATTTTTCCGCTACGTTCTCTTTCATAAATCCCAAAGTTTGCGTGGAAAGTTGCTTACGCAGTTTTCTGACCCCATTTTGTGTGTAAGCAGGCGTAATAAATGAGGCCCCAGAAGTCTGTATGCCATCAGATAAACTCGCTAGTTTTTTAATTCTTTTCATAATTGTAAAATAATGGTGGTGGGGCGACTAAATAACTAATTTGTCCACCAAGAGCCGCGACCGGGTGCCCTGTTCTCGTGGGAACTAGTGCTGTTTAATAAAATGGAAATTAGTTAATAAAATTGATTATTAAAAGGTTCATATCCTATCCAATAAGGCGATAGACTCAAGTGTTTGGTTGTATATTTTTTATAAAGTATACATTTTGTATTACTCTGTCTTAATTTTAGACCTTTTACTACAGACCATGATAAGCTATTAAACCCATATGCTTAAGTAGTTTTTTGTGTGAAGTTTTCCTCTAGGTGATCCAGAGAGGCTTGACCTTAGGGTAAGCAACCTCAGAAGATGGTGAACACCTTAAGTCATCACTTCGCCACGGACTCCAGGGTACAAACACATTATTTCATATTTTGGTTAAGATTGAAAAAACTGAAGCATCAGCTGTATAATATACAGATGTTACATTGCTGTGTGTTTAACATAACAAAAACAATTCCCCCTCCCTTGAAATGTCTGTGACTAGAGCTGTTTAGATTTGGAAACAATCACACTATTAATTTCCATATAATTCTATGGATATTTATTCTGATAAACAAATACATTTTTTGTCAGACTTTAATGTGTAACTTTATGTGGGATAAATGAAAGATATTAATTTTAAAGTAAAACGTTAAGCACTTAAGGGGAAATTAACAAAATAATAAACATTGTACTGATGTCAAATAAATCAAACCGTAATTAAAACATAAAATTTCAAAGTCTGAATTCTGGATCAAATCTAACTACATTTGCTTTATAAATAACAGACACTCTATACACACACACACACACACACACACACACACACACACACACACACACACACACACACACAGTGCTCTGGTGTACCAGTGGGTTTTTGAGATACAGAAATAGACCTTGTCTGATGTGTGTGAATCTTTTTTTTATTATCTTCATTTAGGGGAGACTTTGCCTGAAGGACACAGCTGTACCCACAATTTTCTCTTCCTTTAAGGTCAAAAACATCTTACAAGAAGGAAAGTAAAGGTAAGCAGGGGCGGCGTTAGGCCCGGCTACTTGGGCTGAAGCCCCGGATGTTTCATGAAAAGCCCCGGATCTCAAACGTGGAAGTAACATGCAGTACCAAAGTCCAACAGAGAGAGAGCAGCTGGCAGTAGTTTGTATACAGCCTGCCTGAGCCTCCACCACTGAAGAAGAAGCCCTTCAGCAGCCGGCTTCTTCTACAGTCTCTGCCTGAAACGCATGTGTGAAGATGGACATAAGGACATTTTTAGACCAAAAGTACCGCAACAGAACCCCAGCTTTGATGAGACTGGTGTTGACTCAGGTTTGGGAGTCTTATTTAAAAATATTTGTTGTGCTGCTGGTTTGCCTAAAGTTAGCTTACTATCAGGTAAAGTTGTTGGAGAAAGAAATGGAATATTTATCATCTCACACTAAACACTAACAGGAACAATATTCTGCCCTGAAAATGTTTAATATGTAGCTTCAGATTAAACATTATGTGGTACAAGACAAGTATGATGTTGACTAGTGTGTGTCATGTGTGTGTGTGTGCGCGCGTGCGTGTGTGCGCACGTGTGTGTGCGTGCGTGCACGCGCGTGTGTGTGTGTGTTAAGCCCCGGATCTTCTTCAGTCCTCAATCCGCCCCTGCAGGTAAGCAGGAATGACAAGGTCAAAAACTGATTTCACCAGCTGCCACTGCTCATTATCCTCATTTAGAGGGAATTTTGTTCTATAAAATATTTGTAACATTTTTTCATTCTGGCTAAAAGTCTGTTTAGTCTGTCTCATAATCATGACAGTTATGTTATGTAAAACTGAATGAAAGCATAAACATATTGTTTTATTCTTTATTTTCATTATAATTACTAAAGCACTATGATTAAAATATTATGGAAATATTCTGGATCAGCATCATGAAGCAAATTTGTGGCCAAATTATATACAGTTAGTTTTCTGGATAAGGAATGAAATGTCCCAGTATGTGTATGCATGAGTTTTATATGCATGAAAAAATATTTGTAAATGAATTATGATATATCATTGTACAGACATGCTTCGTAAGGACAGGAGGCGGAAGCAGCGACAGAAAGAGCTATGTGAGGCAGCTAAAGGCAGTGGGTCCCTCACCAGCTGGATAAAAGAGTGCAGGTAAGTTGCATCACAGCAACAAGTGTAGAAACAATAATATACACAACTGCAATGTTTTGATGGCAGAAAATGTTTTTTGTTAGCCTCTTGATCATGGATTAGGTGCAAGACCTGTTAAATGTGAATAACTACATAATTCATTCATACAATAGCTAATTTTGCCTTGTCCTCAGATGAACAGCAAGTGGAGAGTGATAGATCAGATGAGGAGATTGAAGGAAGAAAAGAAGCAGAAAGCAAGTCACAGACAGAGCCAAGAGAGATTTCTGAGGAAAGGGCAAGTCAGTCTCAGGAGACCGAGGCTAAAGTGAAAGTATCAGAATGAGTTAGAGCCCAGTGAGAAGGAGAGTGAAGCCATAGAGAGAACATTCTCAGACCTACCGTAAATCCTCTAATACAGGTCGTGTCTCCAATTTTGGCCGTTGTCGGAGTCAGCGGAGGTAAATGGCCGGTCTCTTATTGTGGCCGGATGGAATGTGGTAACAAGCAAGTACGAGCGTGCCAGCGGTAGGGTTACGGTCCCCAAATCAACCAGCAGGAGGCAGTAGAGGTTCACGCAGACCTTAATTAGGCTTTTTCTTCAACGCTTTGTAACGCTACAGACACGATCCTCTATCAAGCTCCTACCACACAGAGTCACGGTGTCAGTTAACCATGCTAATTCAACCCGCTCCACAGAACACACATCACCTTCCCTGTGGCTTACATAACACTCACACAACATGCAAATCAGCACATAGGAACTAGCAGAACGATAGGAAACACATATAACACAATACCCAGAATGCACCTGGCTTACAACCCCAGCCAGGTCATTACACTATCAAGTTCAAAGAGAACGTGCTGATTATGCTGCAGAACACTCTGGAGAGCAGCAGTAGGGGGTGTATGAACTACAGTAATCCCTCGTTTATCGCGGTAGATGCGTTCCAGACCTGGCCGCGATAGGTGAAAATCCGCGAAGTAGGGACTCCCAGCATGCCCCTCGCGGGGATTCCCTCCACGTCGCACCTACGTCACAAACCGCAGCTATAAACGGAAGTCGCCTTTCCAGCTCACCACTCAGTCATCGTTTCTTCAGATTCATGATCAGAGTTTCCAACCTACCGATCAATCCAACGAACTATCAGCTCATAGTAAGTTATCTTACTTACTTCTGGAAAGCCCGGCATTTCCGTGTCACTTCGTTGACGCTTGAACGCTCGGGAGTTTCCTAGAGCAGCCGGCGTTTCACCGACGCTATCACTTCCGCGTCTGTGAAACCACGCTCCCTATTGAATTATCGTATGATCACATTCTCTTTTTGGGGGTAAAACTCAAGAAAATTTTTTTTACTTGGTTTTTTTAGTTTTATTACAAAAAGTGCATTTTATGATGAAATTGATGGAAAAAAAACAAGAATTTCTTGATATTTCGCATGGGGGGGGGGGGGGGGGGGCAACGCGCTGTGCCAGACCGTAGGTACTGACACGCGATCGTTCATGTCGGGTCATTTCCTTTAATGTTTTCTGTCTTTTATTTGCGCCTGATGCGTTTCGCTGCATGCTGCATACGGCCGCCAAACAGCAAGCGCTCCGCTGTTTTTGCGGTCGGTAGATCTTTTAGAACTGCAGTTCAAAGGTAACTCATGAGGTGAATATATATGAACCCAGGTAGCAGTTTTTCTTTAGGATTGAGAGGAGATGCAGGAAGATAATAAACAGACAGGACAGAAAAATAGTCAAATAAAAACAAGTTAGTTTTTGTACCTGCTGTTGCAACAAACAGACACCATTGAAGGTCATCAGAAGTGAGGAACAGAAAATGAAATAATTATTTTAATGTTTAGAGCAGCAGGAACTCCGAGAGGCTGCAGGCGCATCAGTGAGTTTGCGGCCGCTGCGCAGGGGGAGGGGGGGAGAGGGCTGAAGCAGGAACTACCCTTGTTAAAAGAAATGTGTTTAACTTTGAAAATGTGGGCGCAATTTTAATTGTCAAAAACTCCAGCGAACCATTAGTTCATTTTGCTCAAATAGAAATAGAGGCCTGCCTCTAATACTGGCCCTCCTTCCAATAAAGGCCTGGAGCTTGATGAGCTTGAGTCAAATACAGGCCCGGGCCTGTATTAGAGGATTTACGGTACTTGGACTTGCACGCCCAAATGATCCTGCCCATGTCCTACTCTGCAACATAAAGTACACAGAGGCCTTTATTCAAATGTGTGATAAAATTGGACCCTGCAAACCAATACTGTCATCATATCCCAAAAATGAAGAAGGTCGATCCTTTCAAAACAAGTGGTATGAGAATAATTCATGGCTAGAGTATTCTCCAAGTACTGATGCTATGTTTAGTTTCAGCTGCCGTCTTTTTTTACATGAGGAAAAACACACAAGCCGCAAAACCTGCTGGAAGACAGAAGGGTTTAATAGGTGGAGAAAGGCTTTAAAAAAAATCAAAGAGCACAGTGCGTCAGAGTCTCACATGTGTAGTATGGTCAGATGGAACTCATTCAGGAAAAAGTCATTGGAGGAAGCATTTGAAGTGGCTGACCAAGTGTCACAAGCAGCAAAAGACAAAGAGAGAGAGAAACAGAGAAATTTTGTCTCGTTTGATAGCCATTACTCTTTACCTAGCAAGACAGGGCCTGCCTTTCAGAGGGGATGATGAGACTGCATCAAGTCAGAATCGAGGAAATTTCTTGGGGTTGGTTGAGTTGTTCAGCAAGTATGACAGTGTGATCAAAATACACCTTGATGCCATAAAAGAGCAACAAGGACCTGGAAAAAGACCTATTGTCTCGCTCCTGTCAAACAGAAGTCAAAATGATATAATCAAAGCTTTGGCCACATCAGTAAAACGTGTCATCCAAACAGAACTGCAAGAGTGTGACATTTTTTCCATACTGTTGGATGAAACCACTGATGTTTCTCACACTGAACAGGTTTCCTTTGTTGTCAGATATGTACACAACATGGAAATCAAAGAGTGCTTCCTTCAGGTGTGTAACGTGGAATCAACATGTGGGGATGCTCTTGAAAAGCTTGTGAGGGCTCTACTAGAAGAAAATAACCTGAAGATAGACAACAGCCGAGGTCAAGGTTACGATGGGGCTGCAAACATGAGTGGGCAGTTTAAGGGGCTTCAGTCGAGAATCCAGAAACAGAATCCAAAGGCTTTATATGTGCACTGCCAGGCACATTGCCTTAATCTGGTGTTGGTGGAGAGTGCAAAGTCAAACATTTGTTTTGTGAGTTTTTTTAACCTGGTTGAAAAACTTTACACTTTTGTGGCCAACTCATCAAAACGACAGGTGTACCCTGATCAGCGTCCACTGGAGCTGCAGAAGCTGTCAGACACTAGGTGGAGCTGCCAAGAAACTGCTCTGAAGACAATGAGGAAGGTCCTTCCAGTTTTAATGCAGTTTCTTGGGGAAATAACACAGAAAGATCCCCCAGACTCTTCAGCAGGTGATGCTATGATTCTACTCAAAAACATCAATTTTGAATTCCTCCTGTGTCTGGAGATCACCTGTCCAATCTTCCAAGTGACAGCAACAGCATCTGATGCACTGCAGCAAAAAGACATGGACTTGGCTTCAGCATACAAAATTGTTGATGGAGTATTGAAGAGGCTGTCCCACAGCAGAACGGAGGAAGAATTTGAGAAAATGTATCAACAGGCTACAGAGAAGGCAGCATCAGTGGGACTGGATCCTCCATCTGAGGTGCCTGGACAAGCTCGGAGGAGGAAAGTGCCAGCAAAGTTTAAGTTTACTGCAACAACAGCTACTGCTGAACATGCTTTCACAACCCCCCAAGAGTACTACCGTGCCAAAGTGTACTACACCTTTGTGGACACAATGACACAGGAGCTTCAGAGACGTTTTAAAGGACGAGATAATTCCACATGGGACATCTTGAATGCCTTCCATTACCTGACAGTCCCAGAGAACTGGCAAACAGCAAGAATCTCAACAGAGTCACTCTAAGCTGTGAAGAAACTCAAATTACTGACAGAACTTAAGGTCTTTCATGCACTCATGCCCTCCACCAATAAATGTGACATCCATTCTTTCAGTGGTCAAAGAAAACAATGCACATTTGATCTTCCCCAACATGACTGAGCTGATGAAGACATACGGCACACTTCTGGTGTCCACAGCAACAGTGGAGCGTTCCTTCTCAAAACTCAAACTGGTAAAAACCAAACTCCGCACCCTTTGCTCTGAGGAGAGGTTGTCGGAGCTTCTTTTATTGGCTGTTGAGAAAGATGTTACAGTCAACCGCAGTGATGTTATTGACATTTTTTGGGACATGGCCAACAGAAAGTTACTGTTGTGATGTGTAAAATGATCTGATGACCACCTTGGTTCTTCCTGCTCTTTGCTGAACACACCCACTGTTATTTTTGTTTCCAGAGTATTAAACAGTTTGATTGTTGCCTGTTGGTTTATCTTTATTTGCATTTGTATTGTTGCTTTTAATATTTGAGAGAAAAAAGAAAGAAAGAATCATGATGGAAGGAAGAAACCAATAGAGTTCTACAGTCTATTCTGGTAAGGGTAATACTATGATGAAAACACACACACACACACACACACACACACACACACACACACACACAACTCTTTCTGTTTATATTTCTGTCACATTCTTATCTCTGACATAAACTCCTCTATTATCCACTAATGTTTAGATTTCCATTTATTCACCACAGGTGTTGTCTCTGATATTTCTGTCTTACAGTTCTAAGAGTTTTCACCAATTTTTGCCATTTTTTTATTATCTTACATTAATTTTGTAATTGACTAACATTTCTCCTCTGTTCGTTTTACTACCTACAGTCTGAGATCAACACAGCCTTGCCCTCAAGCATCATCAGCAGCAGCAAGAGGAGCAACCCTGCAACAGCTACATTGTACCCCATCATCAGGTAAAATAGGACAGCAATAGATCAGGAGGTGGAGCAGGTTGTCCAGTAATCGGAAGGTTGCAGGTTTGATCCTGACTTCAATCAGAGATTGATGCTGTTGTGTCCTTGGGCAAGACACTTAACCTGCTTAGCCTGCTGGTGGTGGTCGGAGGGACTAGTGGCGCCTGTGCTCAGCAGCTTCACCTCTGTCAGTGCGCTCCAGAGCAGCTATGGCTACATCATAGCTCATCACCATCAGTGTGTTAATGTGTGTGTGTGTGTGTGAATAACTGATTGTGTTGTAATGTGCCTTGGGGGGTTGTAGAACCCTAAGAAGGCATTATACAAATACAGACCATTTACCAAAATAAGTTACTTTTGCTTTACATTGTCCTTATGTGGTAGGGGTGTATATAATGATTCACTTCCATTTTGAATTTCTAATAAATATGATTTGTTATTCAGCTGGGTATACTGTGGTTATGTCATGGTGTTAGAAAATATTATTCTGTGTGCCCCTTATTAAATTTGAGCACCCGCCCCTTCAAAGGTCTCTGCACAGCCCTGCTGCACACGCACGAACACATAATAATGATAATACATTTTATTTTAAAAGCACCTTTCTGGTCACTCAAGGACACGGTACAGAATAAAAACACAAATCATCCAATAAAACAAAAGTAGACTGTTATAGAATTTTTATGTTTCATTACTTTAATCCTATTAACTAACTTATGCCTGGAAGCATACTCACACTCAGACACACCCACATACACACACACTGTTCTTCCCATTCACACACTGTCTCTCTCCCATTCACACACACACGCACACGCACACACACACCTCTGTTCCTTTCTTATCTCATGTTATAAAATAAACTGGAAGAGCGGAACTCGGGGCATTGCCACGTGCTCTGCCACAGATTGCAATTTGGTTTAATTGTCTGCTTATTGTCTCTCTCTCTAGCTGCAGGAAATGGGTTTATTGATAAATACCAATCAATCAATCAATCAATCACTTTATTAAAGACACAATAAGGTCCAAAACAGATACCGTAATTTCCGGACTATGCACCAACAAAAAAAAAAAGGTTTTCTACACACACATGCCGCACTCGAATACAAGCCGCGGTGCAGCAGCCACATGCTGCGTCCGGCGGCCAGGTCCCGATAGGGTAGTGGCAGATTGGGCGGTAGAGGACCAAGACCACTGGCCGGGCGGTCTGCCATGGGTGGAGGAGGAGAGAGGTGGACCTGGCACTGGGTCCCGCAGCCTAAAAGGCGGTTCTGGGACCAGGAAATCTGGGGGTCGTGGAGATGGATCCAGGGGAACCCCAGGATTAGAGGAGAGGAGGGAGCGGAGATGATGAGAAAGTGGAGGGTTTCTTGGTGGCCTTGGAGGACCATCTGGAGTGACTGGGTTCGGTCTTGGACAGGATAGGGCTGGAGAGGTCTGCCGTCCACCGAGGTCACCAGAACAACTCGTTCCAGGGGAGTCAGGGGAATCCGTAGGTGTTTAGCCAGATCCACGTCCATGAAGTTGTTGGCGGCCCCCGAGTCCACCAGAGCATGTACCTGATGTGAGATCTCGTCGTGAAAGAGGGTGACAGGAAGGAGGAGTCGGTGGGAAGAGATGGGGCAGAGGGTGGCCCGGGCTGAGCTACCCCGATACTCAGTGGGTTCCCCCGTTTCCCGGCCGTAATGGGCAGTCCAGGCGCCGGTGGTCGGGAGAGCCACAATAGGCACAGAGACCCTCGCGCCACCGTCGCTGTCTCTCCTCCGGGGGAAGGTGGCCTAGCTGCATATGCTCCTCAGTTGAAGTGGGTCCGGGAGCTGGTGTTGGTGAAAGAGGAAGAGGTCCAGGAGCTCTGAGTGTGCGAGCGGAGGACCTGGGTCGAACCAGAACCCGCTGGTCGATGCGCAGCGCCAGGTCGGCAACTTCATCCAGGGTCTGGGGCAGTTCATTTCCCGCCATCTCGTCTCGGATGTAGGGCGCCAACCCCTCCAAGAAGACAGCCCGAAGGGCAGAGTCATCCCATTGTAGTTTGGCCGCGATGGTGCGAAACTCGGAAGCATAGGCGCACACCGAGCATTCCCATTGGCGGAGCTTGGGGAGACGTGCTTCAGCCCCCACTTCACTACTGGGTGGAACAAAGGTCTTCCTGAGGGCGGCCACAAAAGCAGCATAGTCATTGCACATGTACCACTCTGTTGTCTTTCCCTATGATTTTGAGCCCTCTGAGGAGGGACTCTGTTTCTTTTAAAGTGACCATGGCACGTTCTTTAGTTTTTGGTGTGATAGGTGCTTTGTGTCCTTTTCCAAGTGGATTGCGGCTATTTAGGACATCAAAAGCAGCATCAACTGTGCGCAGGAAATCAACTGTGGCACATCCACTGAACTGTGGATACCTCAGTTGTTGCTCGCCAGTACTCAAGAGCAGCAGCCACGATGCTGCCAAAGATTTGGGCCGCAAGGTGAACCTTCATTTTTTGATTTTGCCACTGAATGTGAGCCATTTTGAGTTTGTTGCCACGCAAGCCTTCCCTCTCCTTAAGCTTGTGTAACTCCTCAATGTACTGCCAATGTATTAGCTGGCCATCTTCCCTAACAATAACTTTAACAGTTGAAAAGACATTGCGAAGAAGCTTGAGCATGTGACATGGATCCAAGAGAACATGGATTTTCTGTGTATGATCTGCTGGATGGAGAAAGTGTGATCTCATGTCTATTATGTCCAGTTTGGCACCAAGCTCCCTGATCATGGCCATGTTTTGGGAGGGGCCATCACATGTCAAGGATACAACCCTAACTCCGATGTCATGAAGCCTACACAGACTCTCTTGAATGAGGCTAGCTCTTTCTTTCCCAGTCATGCTGATGATAAGAAAGTAGGCAATCGGGAGCTTTCAAGACTCGTTGATGGCAACAACCATGATGACCAATGCTTGTGTTGCAACAACATTTTCAATCTCACCAGCTCCGATGTCAACATAGCCATGAATCTGGTTCCCATTAAACTCTGTTTGCTTATGAATATGTATTTAATCTAACATCAAAGAGCAAACCGTTTCTTTTCCTTCCTTCTTCTTCTCAACAACTTGACTTTTTAAAGCTGTAAATGAAGAAAGAGTAAAACCAGGGTCTGAAGAGACACTACTGTACCAGTTGCGAATGGTCTGCGGATGAGGCAAAGCCAAGTGAAAGTGTTCTCTAGCATAGTCATAAGCCTTGGGAGAGTAAAAATGCAGTGTAGTTGCAAATTGCTTCAATTTTCAGAAAAAGATGATCTTTTCTGAAACAACTCTTTTGGATCACATCCAAACCATCAAGAAGAGAAGCACATTCAGTTGATATTAGAAGTTTCTTCTGAAGAATTTTGGTGACACTTTTCAAAGAAGAAATTATTTCCTTCAATCTCCTAGTCTTCCGGGATTGCAATCCAAGCTTTTTCTGAACTACACCTTCTCATTTGCTGACAGAACTCTCCTTTTAAGCGATTTGGGAGACTCTGTGATTTGATAGCAATGGTCACTCAGGATGCTATTTGGCTGTAATGGCACAGCGTTAAACTGACCAGAGTCTGAGTCCTTCTGGTGTTGAACACTGTGACCAAAATGAGCATTATCACACTCAATTGCTTGCAGAGGAATGTCATCATGTGTTACATTTTGAGTAACAAAGACCTCTTGAGGTGAATCTTCACACATCATTATATTGCTCAGATCGACAGTAACTTTTATGGCACTGTCTTCCCCTGCTTCTACATCTGCAACCTTCTCAAAACTATTTACAAAACCAATGGGGTTGTCACTTACCTTGTCCTTCCTACTTACCTATACTTTCCATCTTGGAAAATGTTTTTTGTCCTTAAAGGAAGAGAAGATTGTAGGTACAGCTGTGTCCTTCAGGCAAAGTCTCCCCTAAAATAAAAAAATAAATTAAATAAAAAAAGAGATTCACATATACACACACACATCAGACAAGGTCAATTTCTGTATCTCAAAGGCCACTGGTACACCAGAGCAGTCTGTGTGTGTGTGTGTGTGTGTGTGTGTGTGTGTGTGTGTGTGTGTGTGTGTGCGTGCGTGCGTGCGTGCGTGCGTGCGTGCGTGTGTGTGTGTGTGTGTGTGTGTGTGTGTGTGTGTGTGTGTGTGTGTGAAAGCCATATGGAGAGTATTTGTTAATTACAAAGCATATGTTGTTAGAGTTTATACAGAAACCAGACTTTGAAAATTTATATTTTAATTACAGTTTGATTTATTTGACACCAGTAGAATGTTTATTATTTTGTTAATTTATCCTTAAATGCCTAACGTTTTAGTTTAAAATGAATATTTTTCATTCATCCCAATACATAAAGTTACACATTAAAGACTGACAAAAATGTATTTGTTTATCAGAATAAATATCCATAGAATTAGATTGAAATTAATAGCGTGATTGTTTCCCCCATCTAAACAGCCCTAGTCACAGACATTTCAAGGGAGGGGGAAATTTTTTTCTTGTTACACAGCAATGTAACATCTGTATATTATACAGCTAATGCTTCAATTTTTTTCAATCTTAACCAAAATATGAAATAATGTGTTTGTACCCTGGAGTCCGTGGTGAAGTGATGACTCTCAAAGTGTTCACTGCACAAGCGGGAGGGTGAATCGGGAGTCCAGCACTCTCTTCTTTGGTTGCTTACCCTAAGGACAAGCCTCTCTGGATCACCTAGAGGAAAACTTCATACAAAGAACTACTTAAGCATATGGGTTTAAAATATTTAATAGCTCATCGTGGCCTGTAGTAAAAGGTCTAAAATTAGGATAAAGAGTAATACCAAATGCTTACCTTATAGAAAAATATAGAAAACCAAACACTTGAGTCTATCGCCTTATTGGATAGGATATGAACCTTTTAATAATCAATTTTATTAACTAATTTCCATTTTATTAAACTGCACTAGTTCCCATGAGAATAGGGTACCCGGTCGTGGCTCTTTGTGGACAAATTAGTTATTTAGTCGCTCCCCACAACCACTATTTTAAATATGAAAAAATAAAAAAACGAGCGAGTTTATCTGATGGCATACAGACTTCTGGAGACTAACATCAAGCACTATCAACCAACTCACCGAGCTGCAGTATTTCTGTGGTCAGGTCTCTCTCTGAGTCCGAGAGCTCCACAAGCGGTCAGCCCGCGCAGCAGACAGGCGCCGAAGCAGTCAGAGATGCGCCGGGCTGACTGCTGGGGAGAACCAGGGGAAAGAATAGAACACAGAAGTCTCCCTCTGAGAGCTCCGTCATATTTCAACCCATTTTTATGTTAAATGCACTGGGTTTTACACCCATCGACATATACCCTATTAATTATTTTACCGTATTACATCTAAATTTCATGGTTAAACAGTACATGTTAAAATGGTAGTTAGCTAGCTACTTTGATAAGCTCAGCTAGTGCAAAAGCGACAGTGACCTAAAAGACATAAATATAATTTTACTTACCAAAAAAAATGAAGTGGAGACTCCTTGGATGCTCTATTAGAGCAATTAATACCACAACAAGTCATTTTGTCCAACAATTGCACAAATAATATCCAAAAAAGAATACACAAACACTACAACTACTGGTCTAAGTTCAGAGACTAAAAATCGCGGAACAGTTTTCAGGCAAGACCGAGGCTCAGACTGAGGCTAGCTCTGTGGCCACGTGTGTCAGATGCTCATTAATTATACAGAATTTTAGGCTTTTAATACACTTAAACAGAAGAGTGAGAAAAATTCACCCCCCTCAGAGTAGCCATGAGTGTAAACTAGATTATTTAAACAAAAAACATGTTTTGGAACCAGGCTGTAAACATGTTTATTTCTGCTGTGAAATTGGTCTTTTTAACATGGGAGTCAATGAGGATTTGCTCGCTTCTGACACCAGCCCCCAGCGGATGAGGGTGGAACTGCAATTTATTTCACTTCCGCATTGACTTCAATTTCAGACCCACATTGTGGGGCTTGGATGAGCCACAGAGCTGGGGTGTAAATGGGACGGTAGTTCAAACTCCTGTTGACTTTATTTGCCAAGTGCAGGTAAAGTCAGTGTCTGACGGCTGCAGAACCAGAGATCACAGGTTGACGCCTGCGCCATCTCTAGTAGAAGCACGAGTCTGCAGCAGCAGCGGTGTAAATCATCGGTCTCCAGCTCTGCAGCTGTACCTTTGTCTTTGCCCGGCCGAAAACGGTTTATGATCTGTCAGTCCTTGTGCACATGTGCAGATTATCATTGTCTTTCCTTACACCCGGAAGAACGGATCAGAGTGCAAATGGTTTCTTTGTTGCTAATTTGTAGGGAATATCGAAAGAAAGTTGTACAGAAAGAAGCAAACGGTCCTGAGAAATGTTGCTAGTCACTTTTTGGAAAATAAGTCGCTGAGTTGGCAACACTGTTTTCAACACATGTCTTAAAGCTGTGGTTGGCACTAAATGCACTGTGATTTATTATTGTGTGATTTTTCAGTAAAGCAATGTTGATTTTACATTTCCTCATCAGGTTGACACAGTGATAGCTTGCTCTTGTTGTATTGTTGTGTGTTGTTTTCGCTTTCTGTAGGTCTAGAAGCAGACTCTTGTTCATCATTGATTGTTTACTTTTGTGGAGCCCCCCACCCCCTCCGTTTCTTCCTTTCCTTTCACCTCTGTCTCTGTGTCTGGTCGGAATTATAAATCATTGACAAAACAATAACAATAAAGTTTTAAGTATCATGCGTGATATTAAAAGCAGAAGCGTTGATGCTCCACCTGAAAGTAAATCTGTAAGGCTTGTCACCAGCATTCAGACATTAATTCTGTTTGCTTCACAGCCAGACAGGACATGGGGAATGACATTTTTTGTTTTTATTGACATTTTCTTCTTTTGTTTTTATATTAGGATTTAATTTTGATGCAATTTCCTTTGTGAAACCCTCTGTTCTGTCATAGGTCCTAGATAAATAAACTTCACATTCTTTGGCCATCAGGGCCTGGTAAGGGATCTTCAGCTCTCATCCAACCAGCCTTCATTAATCATTCCACCTCGTTGGCTCCTCATGACCCTTCACTGACGACTCTGTCCACACTCCTCCTTATTCCTCATCACTTTAATCTCTCCATTACAGAAGCTTCTCTCTGGTCATTGCCTCTCCAGATTAATTATTCAGATTCTTTCCTGCAGCCACAGATGTTGATCTGAGGGTGTTTGAGGTTTCTAATGTTGGATTACAGTAGATTAGATTAGATTAGGACCCTCAGCAGAGGTCGAGGTTACTTTCATCCTCTCAGTGTTAACACGAACTCATTTCATTTGTACCACTTAACACTTCCTGTGTTTCCTGAAGATTACTGCTGCTCCTGCTGCTGAGCTTAAATAAAGGCCAACCAGTTCAGACCAGATTGTCATTGGTTTCTCCCAGCCATCGGTCCAGTTCGTAGACTCAAACCTGAGCTTTACTAATCTGTTTATGACAAAAGGTTAGGGTTTTCCTTATTCCAGAATGTATTAAATCCATTTTCCACACAAATCTCTACACATAACACCCTGTAATGACAATGTGAACAAAGCTTCATGGAGAAACTTGAATGTTCCTTACAAACCAATGAACTGAGATATCACATACATCAGTATTCATTTCCTGTTTCCACTGATCTTCGAGATGTTTTTGCAGCTTAATTAGAGTCCTCAAGATGTCCATGCCAGTGATTTCTTGTGCCGGTACCAGGTCTGGATAGATGCAGAGGGCTGTGTCAGGAAGGGCATCCAACTTAAAACCTGAGCCAAATGCGAATTACATTCAGGGATTTCATACCGGATCGGTTGAGGCCCAAGTTAATGACTGCCACCGGCACTGTTGGCCTACAGGTAGCTGTGAGAATTAGACTTCTGTTAGTCGATGGAGGACAGGACGAAGGCCTGTTCATAGGCAGAGAGACAAGAGGAAAAGAGAGAGTGTGGATTAGAAAGAAGGGAACTGTTAGAGGTGAAGCTAGAGAGCTGGTGGACAGGATGCAGATCATGAAGGTGGATGCTCAGGAGAAGGGCTACGTTGTTCTACCCGGGTGTAGAAGGAAGGAGACATGGGGAAGGGGTTATCCTGCGGGAGGAGTTTGTTAGGAACGTTCTGGATATGAAAATAGTGTCAGAAAGGCTGATGAGTTTAAGGAATAATGATCCATGTTGTTAGTGGTTCTGGTAGGGTGTGAGCTAGAAGAGAAGCAGAAACTCTGGAGTGAGCTCCATGATCTGATACAGCATGTGCCCAGAGACGAGAGTCATCATGGGAACCGACTTCAAAGTGGAAACTGAAAAGAGATGAGTGTTGTGAGGTTTTCAAGGAGGAGGTAAGACAGGTTCTTGGTGACCAGGAGGTGGTCCTAGAAAACTGGACAAGTACAACTGTAGCATACCAAAGGGCCAGGTTTTTCACCAGAAATGACCAGAAGTTAGCTTTTAACTTACAGGCCAAGTCCTTCATGCAGGTCAATCTGACACCGTGGTGCTGATATGAAGAGATGAACTTCAGCCAATAATCTTTACTAATCCTGCATACATCATGAGTCCTCAAGGCTGCAAGACACAGGACTTTTTATCTTTGACTCTCCGAATAAAGTCCATCTTCCCTGGCATAAATGACTTTAGAACTTCATATACAGTAATCATATTCTGTTGAATGTTTAAACCCAGAGTGTTTGAATAATGTGTCCCATTCTTTACATTGTGGGTTAAAATGAATATTTTTCCTGTAATGATCCATTTCATACCCTAAATACACCAGATCAGTATTTGTTGAATTAATAATGAATATATAATTATGAAGACAGTAGTATCATAATATTAATATTAATGGTTAACATTTTACTTCTCACTAACACTAACCTCTAAGTATCTGAGGGAAGGAGGGATCAAGGAGGTATTTTGGTAATGTCTGTTAAACTTGTCAAATTCTGATTTGTTTAAATTTGTCAACAACAGTTGATGAAAACAGGGATCACTTCCTGATCTAGTCAGTTCTCCGCTGCCTCCTGGTTCGGTCGACCGGGTCAGCAAGCACTTGGAACCAGTGCTTAATTTGTAAATCAAACGTTCCTGGAACGCAAATACTGACGTCAAACCAAAGTTCACGAAAGGCAAAACAGATGCTGGAACACATCTCAGAGTTCCTGCTGCTCTAAACATTAAAATAATTATTTCATTTTCTGTTCCTCACTTCTGATTACCTTCAATGGTGTCTGTTTGTTGCAACCACCAGGTACAAAAACTAACTTGTTTTGATTTGACTATTTTTCTGTCCTGTCTGTTTATCTTCTTCCTGCATCTCCTCTCAATCCTAAAGAGAAACTGCTACCTGGGTTCATATATATTCACCTCATGAGTTACCTTTGAACTGAGTTTCTTGACCTTTTTTGGGGATTGTAGCTGTGCTCCGGGCTACCATGTCTAGGGCACCAGTATGCAGCCCTACTGTGACTGCTATCAGAGGTTTGGTAGCATTTCGACCAATTACTTTAGATGATTTGATCAAGATTGTTGGGGAGGCTAAGCCGAGCGGCTCGCCAGATGACGTGATGCCTATGCGCCTCTTTAAAGAAGTTTGTCCAGTAGTTGCCCCTCTAATATTGCACATAATTAACATGAACCTAAGCTCTGGCATAGTCCCTGATGATTTTAAAAAGGCGGTTATTCAACCTTTGCTCAAAAAGCCTGGACTGGATGCTTCACTGTCTGCAAACTACAGACCCATTTCTAAACTTTCATTCTTAAGTAAGGTACTAGAGAAATGTGTTTACCACCAGCTCTTGGTTTTTATGGATGAGAATGCCATTTTTGAGACTTTCCAGTCTGGCTTCAGAGCTCTACACAGCACTGAGACTGCACTGGTTAGAATGCTCAATGACATTTATCTAGCTACTGATAGCGGTAATTCTGTGTTGTTAGTTCTGCTGGACCTCACGGCTGCCTTTGACACGATAGATCATGAAGTGCTGTTTCACTGTCTCCATCATTTATGTCGGGATCATTTTTCAGCCTCCTGACTCCTTACCCATCCATCTTTACTCTTCAGAAACCTGTAACTCTCTCCTTCAGTTTTTTAATGATAAGGTCAATAGAATCCATCTCTCTTTACCTCATTCCTCCCCTCCCTCTCCTGATTTATTTGAACCCTCCATTCAGTTCTCCTCCTTTAAACTTCCCCATCCCTCAGAACTATTAGATTACATCACCAAATCCAAACCTTCCACCTGCCAACTGGACCCTATTCCAACAGTTTTAGTTAAATCGTGCCTTTCTTCTCTGCTCCCTTTTATAACAGCCATTATTCATTCCTCACTATCCTCTGGTACGGTCCCCTCCCTATTCAAATCTGCTTCAGTCAGCCCTATTCTAAAAAAACCTGGTTCAGATCCCAATGATTTCAATAATCTCCGTCCCATTTCCCATCTTCCCTTCATTTCCAAAGTCCTAGAGAAAACTGTTGCATCTCAGCTCCATTCCTATCTCACCCGCAATAACCTTTATGAACAGTTTCAGTCTGGCTTCCGTCCCCACCATAGCACAGAAACAGCTCTCATCAAGATCACTAACGACCTACTCATTGCTGCTGATTCTGGTTTAATCTCTATTCTCATTCTCCTCGATCTGAGTGCGGCCTTTGACACCATTTCTCATCCCATCCTCCTTAATAGACTCTTCCTTAGGCATCACTCACACCCCCCTCCGCTGGTTTCAGTCTTACCTTACTGGCCGCACTCAGTTCATCCAGTTAAAATCCTTTACCTCAGAACCCTCCCCAGTCAAGTCGGGTGTGCCCCAGGGCTCTGTCCTGGGGCCCCTCCTCTTCATAGTATAACTCCTCCCTATTGGCAAAATCTTCCGCAAATTCAATATCCAGTTTCACTGCTTCGCGAATGACACCCAGCTCTACATTTCCAGTAAGCCCAACTCAACTCTCCCACCATGCTCCCTTACACTATGCCTCTCAGAAATCAAATCATGGTTCACCTCTAATTTCCTCAAACTCAACGGCAATAAAACTGAACTTCTTCTAGTTGGCACTAAATCCACCATCTCAAAATCTGACAGCTTTTCTTTAACTATTGACAGCGCCATAGTCTCCCCCTCCCCTCACGTCAAGAGTCTGGGTGTCATCCTTGACAGCTCACTTTCTTTTCAAACTCACATTAATAACATAATTCAGTCAGCATACTTCCATCTACGTTCCATAAACCGTCTCCGCCCCTCACTGACCCCTCACACTGCCGCCATTCTCGTCCACAGCCTCGTCACCTCCCGTCTCGACTATTGCAATTCACTTCTTTATGGTCTCCCCAACAAACTCCTTCATAAACTGCAACTGGTCCAGAATTCAGCAGCCCGTATTATCACCAGAACCCCTTCCTTTCACCACATCACCCCGGTTCTCCAGCAGCTTCACTGGCTCCCAGTTAAATTCAGGTCCATCTTCAAAATTCTCCTCCATACTTTCAAAGCAGTCCACAACCTCTCTCCTCCATATATCTCAGACCTTATAAGTATTCACACCCCATCCCGTTCTCTCAGATCTTCTTCTTCCATCCATCTTGCGGTTCCTTCTGCCCGTCTCGCTACCATGGGAAGCAGAGCTTTCAGCCGCTCTGCTCCTCGTCTCTGGAACTCACTTCCCCCTGACATCAGGAACATCGACAGTTTTACCCTTTTCAAAACAAAACTCAAAACACATTTGTTTAAATCTGCCTACAACCTCTGATTTTATTGAACTGTTTCTCTCTTTGTTTTTTTTCTTGTTTGGGTTTTATTGTTGTTTTATTGTATTTTATTAAGTATTTTCTGTCAAGTGACCTTGAGTGTTCTGAAAGGCGCTTTTAAATAAAATGTATTATTATTATTATTATTATTATTACTAACACTATATTGGAGCTGGCGGAGGGAGATTAGGGGTCTTGGCACACCTCTGTTGTCACTTGGCTTCCCGAGGCTGGAGGCTAGGAGGGAAATCTGGCCATCTTGTCGGGATCTGGGGTGGTGGGTTGCTTTGCTCAGCGTTGGGTGAGGGAGCCTGCTCATCAGCACCCCAGCAGAAAGGGTCGAACTCTGGGAACCAGTAATGGTTGTACCCCATGTGCAGCAGTACCAGGACCAGAGTGAATAGGGTGTGTATGGGGAGCATGAGTGGGTGTCCGGCGTGCATTTTTGTAAGTCTTTGGTTGTATGTGCATGTGTGAGCATGAGGGAGAGAGTGTGTGACTGTGTTTGTGTATGACTGTACATGTCAGGTGGGGCTTTTGACTCCTCCCTTCTCCTGGGACTTCTTTTGATGCTATACATCTTCGTCTCCTCTCCCCCTGCCACACCTGGTGTGGAGTGCGGTGCCTTCGTCTGCCTGAGTGTTCGTGGCTCCCTGGTCAGGGGGTTTAAGATTTTTGGCGTCTGCCTGATCAATCCCGGTGGCTGCCTGGTGGGATCTGGGTCCCTGGGCTCTGCTGGATCCCCGGCGGGGTTGGTCGCCCCTGGGTCCCGGGTCGCTGGGTCCTGGGCTTGGCCGGCTGAGGGGTGGAAGGCTGCGGGTGGGCCAGTGAGCTGCCGACTGCTGCTTGTGGCCTCCGATTTATTATCGTGTGATTGTTCAGTAAAACAATGTTGATTTTATATTTCTTCATCAAGTTGACACAGTGATAGCTTGCTCCTGTTGTTGTTTCCCTTTTTTGCAGGTCTAGAAGCAGACACTTGTTCATCATTGATTGTTTATTTTTCTGACCCCCCCCCCCCCCCCCCCCCCCCACACACACACACACACAATGCTGCCTGCTGTTTTTGTTTGGTCAAACAGAATACTAGTTCTTACTTGTCCAGGAGAACTCAAGCCCTCCTGAAGTTGATTTGGTCCAAACATCCATTGTTTAACTTTGTTTTATTTCTCCTGTTTTTTTTGTTTTCAGACTTTGGGAAGGATGGAGGTGTAGCGTATAGCTCAAGGTCTGTATTTCATCCAATGGCCAAAAGTTTACTTTCTTCATACAGGTTATGCCAATCTGACACCGAATGTGTTGATATGAGTATCTATGAACCGTAGCCTTAACTTAGGGTGACCATACATCCTCTTTTCCCCAGACATGTCCACTTTTCACTCTCTGTCGGGGGCATCCGGGGGGGGGGGGGGTTTCTTGTATTGATGAAAATGTCCAGTTTTTCAACCAGGAGCAGGGATTGAATTTTGGGAGAGCTGGATATCTTACACATCCAGGAAGAGCTGGAAAAAGGGTTTCTGCCTATATTGCATCATTTATGTGGACTCTCAGCATACCAGGGGTTCTTTTGAGCAGAGAACACAGAGAGCAACAGAGCGCTGATCATTGGTGCGCTTCAGGCTGCTGTGTCCATGCAGCGCACAGTCCATTCTCAAAGTGGCGCAATCAAAAAACTATAATTAACACACGATCGTTCATGTCCGCTCATATTCTCTACTTTCTGTCTATTTGTGCCTGAAGCGCTCTGCTACTGCGGAGCTCATCACCTGTGCTGCGGTGATTTCACCTCACTGACGCAGCATCGAAACGCACACTCCGCTTTGCGGTCGGGAGATCCCTTTGGTCTGCTCAAAAGTAACTGATGAGGTGAAAAAGTAAGAATCCAGGCGGAAGATTTTCTGGAGAGTTTAGAGGAGATGCAGGAAGATGAGAGACAGACAGGACAGGAAAATACAGGTGCTGGCCAGTAAATTAGAATATCATCAAAAGGTTGAAAATATTTCAGTAATTCCATTCAAAACGTGAAACTTGTACATTATATTCATGCAATGCACACAGACCAATGTATTTCCAATGTTCATTACATTTAAATTTGATATTCATAAGTGACAACTAATGAAAACTCCAAATTTGGTATCTCAAAAAATTAGAATATTCTGAAAAGGCTGAATATAGAAGACACCTGCTGCCACTCTAATCAGCTGATTTACTCAAAACACCTGCAAAGGCCTTTAAAAGGTCCCTCAGTCTTGTTTTGAAGGCACCACAATCATGGGGAAGACTTCTGACTTAACAGCTGTCCAAAAGACAATCATTGACACCTTGCACAAGGAGGGCAAGACACAAAAGGTGATTGCTAAAGAAGCTGGCTGTTCGCAGAGCTCTGTGTCCAAGCACATTAACAGACAGGCGAAGGGACGGAAAAAATTTGGTAGAAAAAAGTGTACAAGCTCTAGGGATAACTGCACCCTGCAGAGAATTGTGACGACAAACCCATTCAAAAATGTGGGGGAGATCCACAAAGAATGGACTGCAGCTGGAGTCAGCGCTTCAAGAACCACCACGAGGAGACTCATGAAAGACATGGGATTCAGGTGTCGCATTCCGTGTGTCAAGCCACTCCTGAACAAGAAACAGCGCAAGAAGCGTCTCGCCTGGGCCAAGGACAAAAAGGACTGGACTGATGCTGAGTGGTCCAAAGTTATGTTTTCTGATGAAAGCAAGTTCTGCGTTTCCTTTGGAAATCAAGGACCCAGAGTCTGGAGGAAGAGCGGAGAAGCACAGAATTCACGTTGCATGAGGTCCAGTGTAAAGTTTCCACCGTCAGTGATGGTGTGGGGTGCCATGTCATCTGCCGGTGTTGGCCCACTCTGTTTCCTGAGGTCCAGGGTCAATGCAGCCGTCTACCAGGAAGTTTTAGAGCACTTCATGCTTCCTGCTGCTGACCAACTTTATGGGGATGCAGACTTCACCTTTCAACAGGACTTGGCACCTGCACACAGTGCCAAAACCACCAGCACCTGGTTCAAGGACCATGGTATCCCTGTCCTTGATTGGCCAGCAAACTCGCCTGACCTTAACCCCATAGAAAATCTATGGGGTATTGTGAAGCGGAGGATGCAATACGCTAGACCCAACAATGCAGAGGAGCTGAAGACGACTATCAGGGCAACCTGGGCTCTCATAACACCTGAGCAGTGCCACAGACTGATCGAGTCCATGCCATGCCGCATTACTGCAGTTATTGAGGCAAAAGGAGCCCCGACTAAGTATTGAGTGCTATACATGCACATTCTTTTCATGTTCATTCTTTTCAGTTGGCCAACATTAGAGAAACAAACATTTTTTCATTGGCCTTTAGAATATTCTAATTTTCTGAGATACCAGATTTGATGTTTTCATTGGTTGTCACCTATGAATATCAAAAT